>NC_057868.1:5466874-5496874 GCF_019740435.1 Gambusia affinis
CACGCCTTGTGCGAGTTTAGTGACAGTGTCAGTGCACTTAAGCCCAGCAAGTTATCTCAAGTGCTTCAAGAGGCTTTTATCAGTTTTCTTTGTTATAATAGGGTAAAGTACTCTTTAATGGCACATGCATTCTGGGTAACATACAGGACGGCTGCAGACGCACACATGCTTATTATGCATGCAAACATTATTGTTTTTGCATCTCTGTATGCTTTCAAATAGAACACAGATAGACTAGCATGTGTGGAAAAGGAGATGCAAAGGCAGTTAAATTTGAACTACTCTTTAAAAACATACAAATGGAGCAACAAACAATCAAATTAAATTATGTATTATACTACTTTCTCCTACAGAGCGGTTAAGAGTCAATTAGTGGTTGAGGTGTGTGGTTCAGACGTTGCCTAGTTTCCTAAATATTTGATTTGGCTCAGGAGCTTAATTTCAGTCCTGGTCAAGGGAAGTATATTTTTCCTTCCCTCTAGCTGATATTCCCGTGTTTGATCAGTAGGTGGAGCTACATACATGATGCACATGGTGATGTTTTCATAGTCAAAAACCCTCCAGCAGCAACAGGAGCTAATCAAATTGTCAGTGTGTCTCTGTCAATTACAGAAAGGGTCAACTTCATAAGAGGAATAGGCCCAAATCGCATTAGTACCTGTATCCTTCTAGCAGTTCCATGAACTAAGAGCAGAATAGATGCAAGGGAGCCAAAGGGTATCTATCAATGTAATTTCTCCACAGCACAGCCAGAGGTTGGTAGAGTACACAATAAAAATATACCCAAGTAATATTAGAATCACTTCAGTGTAGCCCTATTCAAGTAGAAGTAAATGTTGTCATCCAAAAAATGTACAACATCTGATTTAATTTCCAAACTGGTAGATCCAATTATAAGCGGACAACATATTGAAGTTGTTTAAATTCTGGTATTTCAAAAATGAAACAAATCTGCAAAAATAAACAACAACAATACAAGGTAGCTAAAGAGAACAAAACACTAATTTCGCACAGCATAACATTTCAATAACATTCACTTGACCTTCAGTTAACACAACGGTAGATGGAGAGACATGAATGAGTGAGTAGACAGAAAACAACATTACAGCAATAAGGCTTGGGTACACACGAGAGGCTAATAAAACAAAGAGTTTGTCTTTGTCCAGTGAATTTTTGGTTGAAACATATTTGTTCTTCATACTGTGAAGTAACTAAAGGTAGGTAGAGAGGCCAGAAGCTGCAAGAGTTGTGCCACTTCAAAAGCATTTATTCAAGTAGAGGTAAAAATGTGTTGTACAGTAAAACTACTCCTAGAAATATATTTCTTTTTCAGCTCTGGCTGCAGTCACTGCAAAACTCAACTGAAAGACTGTTAACATTACACTAATTTTAAAGGCTCTTTCTTCACACCCTTTTACCTTCAGGATAGATTTTAGAAGCCGTACACGAAGTTCTTCACAATCGTAGTCCATAAACTTTCAAATTGCTTTAATTAAGTTTAAGAATTGCTTTAGCTGTACTTCGCCTCTCGCCCGAAACGCTCTCTGGAGACAGGCACAATCACTGCTCTTGACCCCACTAGGGACTAGTGTGTACAGAAAATGGATGGATGGATCATTTTAGCTTTTCACAATATTTAACTTGGGTGTATTCTTCCCATTGCAAGAACAATAATTATATAACATTTTAACTTAAATCTTGTGAATCTTAAAAGTGCAAAAAATTTAAAGTGTCAAAATGGCCAAGTTTCTGTGGTGTTAAATTTGACTCATATTTTACACCCCATTTCAAAATGTTTTCCACCTTTAATTTGATATTGGCCTATATCAAGTGCAATTCAACTTAATTGCAAGAAAATTTCTCACCTATTACTTATCTTACTAAGTGTTCGGTGTGAGTGTTAGTTATCTTAATAAGTGTGTTTGTTGGTAATAGCATCATGATCTTTCTTCAAAGGAATTTCATGTATTTGTCATTATTTAAAAAACTATAAACAGCTCCAAATATTAGCTAGTTTTGAAACCAAACTGGCTTGGTAAACTCTTTGCGGTCACCTGAAGAAGTGGTACAGTGATGTCCTCACAAACCAAATATTACCAATTTGCGATAGTAAATGCTTTTAGCCTAACATCAAAGAAGATTGAACTCAGTCTTTGAATAAAGACGTGCTTTAAAAAGTTTAAGAAGTTGTAGGGTGTGCACATGAATGCAGTCAGATCATTGTGGCTTTTTCAATCTTTAATGGTTCGTTCTTAGAGGATATACAGTCATATTTAGTAAATTAGAATATGCATTTAAAAAAAAAAACTTTCAGTAGGTAGTAAATATGCTTTTCATTATTTATGTGTTCATTTTTAAAAATTGGCTTGATGTAATACTCTAATTTTAAATGCTCAGTTTTCATTTGGTCGAAGTGGAAAATCATCCTAATTACCAGAAATAAAATCTTGACAGCATTAGTCTATGTGAAATTAATCTGTGTTTCACTTAGTGAATTGAGTTTGTGAAATAAATTCATGTTTCAATAATATTAAAATGTATTGAATATGACATTGTAATTATATATTATTTTTTTCAATGTCTTATTTTTTGCCATAAGCGAGTTTATTAAAATATTTTTTTGTTCACAATTCTTTTATTCATGCACTTTCAAATGTTTTTTTAAAATTAATTTTAGAAATATTTCTGATATCTGATATTTCGGTTTTTGAATGCTATTTATTTAATTTTTTAAATAAATCATTTTACTTTATATTCTTCAGCATTTTCCTGTAAATAAATGACAGAAAAATGATCATCCACCATCATCTGGTCTACAGTTTCATATTCAAATGTGTTGTGTGGAGGTTTATACTCGTTTGCTGCATGTTTGAAGCATTTGGTCTGTTTCTTGTTTTTTAGTGAGCCGTGTGTCGTTTTTGAAATCTTGTAAAGCAGATTGTGTTTGACAAAGCTGTACAAATAACATTTGATTGATTGGTCAGTCTTTGCATTGCAGATGCAGCTGCTGATACCAATATGAAAACATGGGGCTTCATAAGCACTCGTGCTGATGAGATATTACTTTTTTTTTTAAATCCATAGATAAAGGTCTAGTGTGGCTGCAGTGAGGGATGAGCTTTGCCATTTGCAGATCTTTGCAAGATGAATAAGAGGCTGATACCCTTACAGTCCCAAGCCACTATCTTATCGTTTTCTTTTATCGGCTGATAAAGTAAATGACTTTGCTATAGGTGTGCAACTGTTCAAATTCATTATGAGCCTGCTCAGCCAGGCGACTATCGACAAGGCCATGTGTGTGTGATGAATGCAGTGTTGCCCCTATGTGTGTTTGAAGTCTGCTGTAGTGACCTACTTCGATAGGAAATTGACAGAAGATGAAGGTGTTTTTAGAATCCTCAGATCCCCTCTAGTTTAATGAAAATGCAAATTTGAGTCTTGTTTAACTTAATGCAGCGTACCTCTGAAAGCTGGGGGTTCCACACCGGCCATTTACATGTTTTTAATCAAAGAATTTGGAGGGAAGCATGAATAAAAGAGCATCATCTCAGGAGGGAGCGCATTACTTGGGGTTGGGTAGAAGAAAAAAAGGGTCGGTTCCAGGCTTTCTAATTCTGTACCGACTCTTAGCACATCCCACGAGTGTGCTATAGAAGCATAAAGAGAATTGTGGTCACATTTTAGCACAAATCCACAAAAACACTGACGCTTCCTCTCTTCAAGAGCTTTCTCCTTCACTTTTATTTTTAAAGGTAGTTAGATCAGCAAAATAAATGAGTTAATGAACAAGGTTTGCAACCGTCTCAGGAGATGCATCCATCTCTGTGATGAGTGGCAGCTCTGTCAATGAGCTGCAGAGCAGTAATGCACTGGTATTTAGAAGGCAGGCAGTGTGTGTGTTTGCGCACGTGTGTGTGTGTGTGTACACTATCAACATCCGGACATTTGGTTGCCTGAACCAAAGGCTGCTTTTATGGAGGATGTTGTTAAGTGTAGCTGAATGGGAATGCTTGGCACCCTGATCAGAACTCTGTCTCCTGTATTAATATCATGTGGAGTCGAATCTCACTCCTCTTTCCTTCCCTTATAGTTTTGTCTGCTCTGCAACCACACAAGTGGAGAGGGGAAGCTCAGTCTCGTCTCGGCTCTGCTAATAATTGTCCATAATCCACGCTGAGCCGACCTGGCGGTACAGCTGAAATTTAAAGTAATAATGAGGATTAATACAGTCAATATCCATCCATTTGACCATTAAATCAGAAAGGGGGCTGACGTAGGTGATGAATGCAGTGTTCCCCTCCAATTTTCTGAATCATAAATGATAAAACGTAAATGATGAAAGTCTCTTTGGTCCAAATTAAGCTGCAGCATCGACTCCAAGTCCACGTGAGTCTGGAATTTCATTTAAAATTTAGCCTCTACATACAGATGTAGAGGCTTCCTTTCGAGGATGTCTCCAGCTGGCACTCACTGAGAGCGTCTGTAATCAGAACTGTGACTATAATAATAATAATAATAATAATAATAATAATAATAATAATAATAATAATAATAATAATAATAATAATAATAATAATAATAATAATAATAATAATAATAATAATAATAGAGGAAGTGAGTTGGAGCCTAAGAGAAAAATTCTAATGATTGAATTTGAATTTACTTAGCTGTCACTGGTCTTGATGTTATACTGCATTTACAAACTTATTAGGTCTTTTTGCTTTTACACACACACATATACACTTTAATAACAGCCTACTTTAAGCCTTAAGACAGATTAATGTGTTTTGAGAAGACCATCTGCTTATAAAAAAATATCTGACTATTCTTCCAGAGGAGCATTTGTAAGGTCGGAGACTGATGTTGGACAATTTGGCCTGGTTTTCTGTTGGGTTGAGGTCAGAGGTCTGCCCTGACTAGTTCCGTTCCTCCACAGTAAACTCACTCATTCAATGGGCCTTGGGTTTGCGGACTACTGCGCAGTCGTGTCGTTGCCATTATGTAAAATTGATATTGGCTTAACTCTTTGATTCCATTATTCCAGTGAACTACTAAAATAAAAATCCACACCATAATTATATCCGCACCAAACGTGAATGGGTGCATCGGGAAAGTGCCATTCTCCTGTCAACTTTCAAACCCAGATCTTTCCAATGGTATACCAGACACAGAGCCATAAATCTTCAGTCCAGAGAACATGTCTTCACTGCTCTAGAGCCCAGAGCTGCTGTGTTCTTCATCAGTTCATCCGACTATTTCGATTGCACTCTGTGGATACAGATGCGGAGCAATGGACATTCATCTCATGAAGATCTCTGTGCACTTCTCTTGAACTAATGTGAGGTTTGGAGATTTGTGGCCATTAATTCTGCAATAAGCTGTTGACCTTTGAATCAGTTGACACTGCTCTGTGATTTTTTTTTGTGATCAATCAATTCCCAAACCACACCAAATCATACCCAATTTTTTTTAATGCTACTAAAAGTCAACTGTGAAATATTTAGTGAAAAGCAAATTCAAGATAGGACTTATTGCATAGGTGACGTCCTATCACAGCACCATGCTGGAATTCATTGAGCTCTTTGGACCAACCCGTTCTTTCAGAAGCAGTCAGTATTGTCCAGGTGCTGAGGTGTTTTACCTGTGATTCTGGAAGTGATTGCAATTGCTTGAAGTTAGTGATTTTAATGGGTCACCCAATACTTTGGCAAAAATATTGTATGGCTTGACAATGTATAAACTATAGTGACTGCCAAGAAAGATAGCAAGTGAACTTTCAATTCTGTGATTTGACCTATTTTCTTATGTTGTGGGGATCTTTGGGTTTGCCTAATTTTTCAGATTTTCCACTGTGCTCTCAACCCACCTTAAATAAAATGAGACTGTATTCTTGTCTCAAGCAAAGACAGCCTAAATTGTAGTGTGAGATTTTACGGGAAGCTACAAGTTAGATTAAAACAAAGTTTTAAGACCTGGTAAAGGCCATTTCATTGTAAGCCTCTAAAACTGGCTGAAGGTGTGCCTTCTTATTACCATCTCTATAAAACTCCACCAGTGTTACAGTCAGTACAGCTCCAACAATGTTTGCAAACTTTACATCAAACTATCACAAAGTTCCTATTCAGATTAAACATTCACTTTCCCCTCTAATGAGTGGACTTTTATGACACTCTGCAGGAAAGTGTCTCTTGCTGATTACTGTCTTGGGCAGCACTCAGACAGCGAAAGCATCGTGCCTGCAGCAGAATGTGCCCTGCAGAGTAGAAATCCCAGCCAGCAAACTGCATTAGTGATGCTCCTCTGTCCTGTGGCTCCACTCAGGGAGAGCGAGGAGACGCACACGGCCGCGGCTTCTCTACAGCTGTCTGTAGGCTGTAGCCACACGGTCGCACAGTAGATGCAGATACTTCCCAATGAGTGAGTGTGTTGGAGACATTAGTGTACAGGCAGACACATAAATGGCACCGAGATGAGATCAATTAGACTGAGGGGAAGGTCATTATGCTCGCGTATGGGCAGTGGTCAGAGTGCAGTGCTTGTATCTTGTGTTGTGTCAGCTGTCAATACACCTGTGAGCAGACGTGTCTGTTTATTGTGCCCTGCACACACAAATGCCTCTGTAGACACCAGCGGCTCTTCCGGTTTATGGTATAAACTTCAAACTCCTTACTGTATCTCGTTGCATTTGAGTCCCCTGAGTTGAGAAGTAGGAAGGTGAGTAATAACGCTGGGCCTGTCCATGCGTTGCCATTGATTTTGTCTCGGCTCCTAGTGCTCCCAATTACCTCCTTCTCCAGGCTGCCAGTCCCTGTGTTGTCAGGGGGGAGGCTGGAGTCTGGGGCCTCAGCGAGCAGTTTGTTTACACTGCTAATTGCTCCTGTTGTTTCCTTTCATTAGCCCGGGCTGAGCTATTGGGCTGCGCACACAACTAAATGCTCTTAGCCTTCTGGTCCCCTTGCCTATAGTAAATATTGGCAATGTATACAGCAACTCCAAACATATGGCACAAGACTGGAAATGATACACTCTTGTTTGTGCAGTAGAGTGTTTCATACAGAGCCCAGTGGAGCAGTGTTCTGCTCTGATTTTGTGTGGATTTACTGCTACAGTCGACTGAATTCACTTGTTTGAGACTGAAGGAAAAAAAAAAAATCCTGTAAGGCCTTCACCTCTCGTAAAGTAAAATAAATTCCAGCCTCCCCAGACTTAGTTAGTAAGAAGGAAGGCAAATGGTGCATAGATTTTTTTTCAGCCAGGTAGAATAAAGCACACAATGATTAAGACCATTCAGTTGATATTTATATGTCTAGGTTTAATGTACTCCTGAAAGTAAACATCCATACCACAGGTTTTGTCCAGGATTGTTGTTTATTTAGCACAAACCACGTTCCCATCAACTCTGACCAGATTCCCTACCAGGCTGAGGGAAATCAGCCTACTGCATGATGCTGCCACAACCATGTTTCATTCTGGGGATGATGTGTTAAGGGATTTTGTTTTCTGCCAAACTCAATAAACAAAATTTTAATCTCATCTGACTAGAGTACCATTCTCCAAATCTTTGCAGAGATTGGAAATTGCTTGTGTCCAACTGTAAGTATGATTTCTTACACCTCACCTTCAGCAATTCAACAAATATGGGATCCATACAGGTCAAATTTCTGCAATTTACCACTGTTCTCTCTCTCTCTCTCTACACACCTGAACTGATGAACACTTGTTTGATTAATCCTCTTTTTTTCACCAACATCAGTTGAGGAGGATGATCATGTCAAGGTAGGTTTCCAGATGTCTCTTACTTTTTCCAGACAATAGCGTAAACAGAGCCCCATCAGAAGTTCAAAGCTTGAAACATAGTTTTATAACCTAATTTTGCTTTAAACTTTTTTGCAACTTGCTCAAATTTAATTAAAATACATTGACGTTTATGCTGACAAAGGGGTGTAAATACTTTTGGCAGAAGTTTACAGTACATATGTGTTTCTGCAATGTATTTTGTGCCTTTTCATGAATAGGGTGTGTGTGTGTGGGTGTGTGTGTGTGTGTGTATGTTTGTTTTGACTTTATGTTTGCTTGGCCTAAGTAGGACCATGAATCAAAAGGTTGCATACCAGAGTCAGTCCCTGTGTCTGCAGTGCCCCCTCCCAACACACACACTCCCACTCCCGTACACACAAGCCCACAGCATTTCCGCACACATACACACACTACTGTGGCTCTGTAATGACTGCCATTCCTCTCTGTGCCACATTATTAATTAGCTCAATGATCCTTGCCAATGGGACCTGCACTGCAGATTAGAGCCCCCTCAGCACCCGCACCCTAGACTGCTGCTGCTGCTGTTGCTGCTGCTGGTCCAGTATGGGTGAAGAGGGGGCAGACGTAGAGAGATCTCTGCACATATATGTTTGTTTTTATGTGAAGATAAATGTATTCTTAATGCTTCCTTCTTTTCTGCTTCGCTGCAAGCATCTTTTTGTTCTTTCGGGATGTTTGAAGTTGTGTGTTTGTGCGTATTTTCAAATGTGAGAGAGCATGGGGATAAATCATGTGACCAAAGAGGAAGGAGAAGGGTGGCTGCCACCTGGATCAGTACCACGTGCAGCATGATAAGCTCCCATGTGCACTCCGACTTCCAGTAGCATCACAAGATTCATGGAGTGGTCCGGGTTCAGATCCTGGCTGCGTCCTGGGTTGCCATGCATGCGATAATCCATTTGAAAACAAGAGACCTCACTGCGCTCCTCAGTCTTCCCGACGCGTATAATTGCCGCTGTGTTTTCCCCCTGTGTGTTCCCAAAATCCAAATCTTCATCAAGGGCGTAGTCACTGTGGCATGCAAATGCACATTAATATTTTTTGTCAGGACTGGAAATTAAAAAAAAAAGGAAAGAGGTGAAAAAAGAGAAAAGAGGGGGAAAAAAAGGAAAGTGGTCTCTCCAGATGCTACACAATTGCACTGAGCAAATGAACATAAATGTCACTGTCAAGCTGAAATGAAGAAAAAATGTGTCACGGCAGCAAACTGTGCTGGAGTTGGAGGACAGCAGGACATGCTTTGCATATGAAGAGGTGAATACCCAAGGAGAAAGAGGGTGGCTTTGCACCTGTAACAAATGAGTGCCCACTGTCACATACACTCACATCACACCCATGTAAAAAAAAACCAACAAAACAAAAAACCCTGAAATGACAGGAACTGTGATGGTTAGTGCAACAGATGGAGTTGAAAGATGACATTGAGAGGAATGCATTCAGCCTGCTTGGCGGTAGTGTGCACACACAAATAGATTTACTTCATTCTTGTGTGTGTGTGTGTGTGTGTGTGTGTGTGTGTGCGTGCGTGTGGGTGTGCGTGTGTGTGTGCATGTGTGTGTGTGCTGGGGGCTTTTGTCATTTTTGTCATTTTCAAATGTTAAAATTAGAGAAATATAATCTGAAAAAGTTTTTAAGTTTTTAAATTTTCATTTATTTACAGTGCAAAATAAATAAATAAATAAAACATCCAGATGTTTGCAATTAAGAAATCACATAAATGGTACTTTTCTGTCAACATGAAATACATTTTTATGTCTATAACGCCATAATAAAGAACGCATGGAACTGTTAAGAACATTCGTTCTTAATAGTGTACAGCCCACCAAAATGGTTCCAAATTATTACTTCAGGTCCAAAAAGAGCCAAGAACAACATCTAAAGCCCTACAGGTCTCACTGCCCTCAGTTAAAATTATTTAGTTAATGATTCAATAGTGAAAAAAGAAACTAGTAAAAAAATCCGACCCATGGAAGACTTCCAAAGTGAAAACCACAGGTGACCTGAAAGAAGTCAATGTTCTTGTTCCACATTTTCCAAAGAAAATAATGGTGATCTAAAAGATTTGTTGAGAATGATTCTGTAGTTTGATGAGACACTACAGACTACTGTAATGTCGTCTTTAACAACATTACAGAAAAGAACACGAGGTATGATTGTTGTGGTGTCACGCAATACAATTAACAACAACTCAGGTAAAGTTAGCCTTACTGTGTTTCCTTTGTTGATTCCAGTACAGAACGGACTCAACTGCTTCATTTACCCAGAATGCAATGAGCAGTGGAAGAAATGATGGCCTTCATAAATGCAAAATATAACAAAATATCTACATTATTGAACTTATTATGGGTATTTAATGCACAACAGTCAGCCTTTTTTGATAGCAGGAAAATTACAACATACTTAGACCAACATGTTTAATTAATAGTGGCTCCCTTAAAAGATGCAATATGTAACTTGCAAAAATATGTTTTTTTTCTTCATATTTGTTAAAAGTGACACCATGTTGAGACTGTATAATATGAGACAGATGATCTGTGAAAAGACAGAGCTCCTTCACCTCCTCCCAGTGCTATTATTATTGTCTGAAGCAATGCAAAGCTCCCTTCACAAGCAGCTAAGCAGAAGCCAGGAGGAGTGTCTTAGTGCTGTCAATCAACGTTGTGTATGTGCTGCTAAATGTGCTAATGGCAGAGAAACAACTTAACGTTCCAGGAAAACCGCTTATCCGTCATCATCGGTTGTCATGCTAACTTGCCTGAGCATTCATGTCGGGCTCCATTATGGGGATCCAGCTGTAAAACAGGAGAAAGTAAGAGGGAAGGTGAGAGCAACACGTACACAAAGGTCATTGACAGCGCTAAGACCCTGCACCTGGCACTGAGTGGTTGTTCCTAACAGAGAAATGTATTTGTGTAGGTAACAGTAGGTCCAAAAATGCAGAGGAGTTACATTCTATCACAAATTATCTGTATTATGCCAGCACGACATGGTGATAGTTTTAACAAATATGTAAAACACATATATATTTTGTAAAAGTTACATGCTGCAGCTGCTAGTTCAAGGACACTTGGATTATTCCAGTGGACCTGGACACCAACAGGTTCACTTGAACAATTCTGAAAAGATATTTTCAGAATTGAAACTCCTTGGTAGTGATATAAAATGCTTATTGTCTGTTATCTCTAATGTTTGATGGCAGCTGTTGCACTACGTTTAAGAGGCAATTGCTTTTCGCATAGCGTCAGGTTGCTTTAGTTAGCATTTTGCTCTTCATGTACTCATGAACTCATCATTTGAAAACTGCTGTTTGTATTTATTCAGGTTACCTTTGTTTCCCATTAACACTTCTTTGATCATCTTGAAAGTTTAGGCATGACAGGACTGCAGAATGCTTTCAATCTTTAAATAACCTCCCTGGCCCACTGGTGGAGCTACAATCCCTACTCTGCATAGCGCTCATAGCTTCGAAGCGGATACCTAAAGCGTTACATCCTAAACTGTAAAGTAAATGAGATGCTCGGGCTTGTGTGAGAATAGATATGCAGGGCATGCAGTCGCTCCAAGGTGACAGTGAGGTGTGTTGTGATTATTGACTGTGTGACCTGGTGCTGACCCCGGCTGTGAGCGAGTAAAGGGCAGGGAGTTAGTGTGTGCCGCACCGCCTGTCATGCCCGTCAATATACTGATGAATGGAGCTGGCGGTTATTAAAGCAGAATTAGAGCGGTGAGGGGAAGGGGGGCGGTTCGGAGTGGAGGGGGAATGCGATAAATGATGGCGCAAATGGTTGTGCGGTGGAGACCATGGAGCCGGATGGCACAGCATCAGTGTCATCAGTCTTTATTACCCTCCAGGGAACAGAGGGGCAGAGACAGGGAGCGGTCAACGCCACGCACCCCTCTACGCCACCACCCCCCCCAGCTGCCAGCAGCCCTGAGGTTGGCTCTCCACATCTCTCTGCCAGAGAGCCATCCAACTATGGCTTCACATTTACCCACCTGTCGGCTTATAGGTGGGTAAATGTGATGAGCAGGTTCTGTACTCCCTGTATGGAGATTATGAGAAATGCACACGTGTGTGAGCAGACATGCCTCACTTTACCCATCACAGAATCTCCAGGCTTCTTTGCTTTGCCCATTATCCCCTTGCACTCCCCTGTTTTTTCCCTCCTCCATTTTCTGTCTCACTAAGGGAGTGGAGGACCCCCACCACAATCAATCATGGTGAAGTCACGGTACACAGCGGCACACTCAGGGCACTGTGGAGATAAGCTGGTTAGGGAAGGGAAACTTGGGAAAAAAAAGCCCTCAGAGCCGCGCTCTTGGGGAGGCTCAGGCGATAGGGAGGGTGGGTTCTGCTGGGTTCACTGCACAGTCAAAGAGTGGGCACGCTCGCTGCCGGGGTGAGTCAGGAATGGATGGGTGAGGCAGTGCCAGCGGTGAAGCCCCTGTGAGACTCAGCCACTTGCCAGAGAGCCGTGCGTGCATACAGATGTGAGCGTGTCATTGATATTCTCCCCCTGTGCTGTTGCAGCTTCGCTCCACTTCTTTTTTCCTAATTAGAGGTTTATTTATTGATACCCCAGTTAATGTCTTCCCTAATTCTGCAATGATTCTGTCTCCATTACCAAGGAAATGCTGCAGTGTTCAGAGCCACACACTTTTCACAGATTTTGAACACTTCAACTTGCTCCAAAATGTAACCCCGCTTCAGTTTGGGACTGACCATAGAGAGAAGTAGCCACAGCAACTGGAACAACATAAATGTAATGTTTCAGTGGTTTAAAAATGCATAACTTTGCTGTAGTGCCTTGCAAAACTACACCCTTCTCTTAAACTTTGCAATGAAAGAATAACAAAACTCATTGCACTTTTTCAGTGAACTGAAATTGGTAGAGAAAAAAAATAATTTTTTTCCTCAAATGTTCTTATGTTTAAGCAATTAATTTCTCATTGTGGATATTACACAGGAGAAGCACCTTTCAAGGGAAAATGAAAAAATAAAAATAAAAATTTCCACAGCTCTGTGCTGTCACCATATTGTTTTTCTACTCAGATGGCATATTCAGCCTGACAGAATCCACCACAAATAGCATTCTCCTTGTTTGGCACGTTCCTTACATGATTTGCAACAAACTACAAATAGGGAAAACATGTTTGTTTTTTTCCCCAACAATGACTTCTTGCCACTCTTTTGTGAAGACCAGATTTAAGGTGTACTACTAATAATTGTTCTTTCAACAGATTTCCCCACCTGAGCGGTGTATCTCTGCAACTCCTCCAAAGTTACCTTTGCTGTCTGAGTTTTTTCTCAGATTAATACTCCCTTTGTTCAGCCTATCACTTTTGGTGGGAAGTTGTGCCTTCATTGGTTCGCATTGCAACATGGCCTCTCCATTTTATGGATGATTAGAACTTAACACCCTATTTTGAACTTCTCCAAGACTTTAAATATAACTTATTCAGAGACAGAGAGTAGCAGCGGTATTCTTTTTGCTATTTCACTTATTTCTTAAAGCAACAATTCACACTGGTATTTAAGGTGTGTACGATTCTTTTTCATTTCAAAGTTTCCAAGTCAAGTATCATTTTCTGTCCACTTCACAATTATGCGCTATATTTTATTGGTATCTCATAAAACCCCAATAAAATACATCTACTTTACCACTTACGAATTTAAAAGACAAAAAAAAAATAAAAAATCATAAACCTGAGATAAATAAGAATTACTTAGATGTTGAATTTTAGCAAGAAATCTTTCTTCTGGTTTAGAAAATCTAAGCATGTCTTTGGAGGGAACTTTAAATTAAGTATCTTTCCAATTTGTCAGGAATCCACAGAGAATGCTTCCTGAGAGTACAAACGCTGCGTATCCCATTTAGTATTTTGTTAGCAAATACTGATAAATGACGTCCATGTGAGCACTAGATGACAAGGATGCTTCTCCAGACACGCTGGGTTTAATACATTTAAGTACAGCCAACATTTTTATCAAATAACTTTATTGTATTACTTACCCAGAGTCAGACAAACTCATCTGTAATAATCCCATCACTTTGCATTCTGTTGAAAAATAGCTGTTGCGCCGCATGTCGAGAACTCCCCAGCATATTAAAAGAAAAGCTACACCAACAGCAAACAGCGTCTCTGTCGTTAGAAAACTGTCCTTCTAGGAGCTTCAAGGCTCGGTGGTTGGCCATGTAATAGGTGCATACAGTTTGAATTTATGCAATTTTTCTGGTGTCGTAATTTGTTCGATGGCAGTGTTGCTTTTCTGTGGCTTTGCTGTGCTTTTGCTTATTTTGAAACAAGATTTTTGATTGCAGTGATTTTGACCAAGATGTCGAAAAGAAATTGACGTGATCTCATTAAAAAGCTTTGAGTATTTCAATTGGTTATTTTTTATAAACTTTAAACAATTCCCCACAATTTAATTTAATTTTCTGCTCTATACGTTGTGTTAAACTCACAGCTATGACTAAAATGTCATGCTACTTCAATTAATGGAACTGTGGAGTCATGAGGGAGTTTACAGTGTTACGATTTGATTTGTGAGAAGAGTGATATATATTCTATTCCAAGATATTTTAGTCATATGCTTAATCCAAACTTTAAAACTTCACAACAGGGTTTTACAGGTGTTATGGTAAATCAACAAATGGACTTGAAATTAAAATATATGGAAGGAGAGACAATTTTTCACCATGACAATTTCAAGAAAATAAATTTGATTGAAAGGATTTGTGAGTAGGTCTATTTTATTCTTGTTCTTAATACATTGGATAATATTAGATGGCATTTAAGTGTTTCAGACCATTGGTGAGATTCCTTTAGTAGCATCTTCAAATTTAGTTTAATTTACATTTCCTTACAAAAGCCTGGAAGTGTTTTTGACATTACAGTTAAAAACATCAAGTTACTCTATTAGAACTTATTGTGACAGACAAACAGAATGTAGTCATATTTATAAAACTGAAGAAAATGTAATTAATTTTGGAGATTTTGGACAAACAAATTTGAGTGTGTCAGGCATTTTACTTTTCCACTCTGCTGGATATCCTGGTAAAAACCAGCTCCTTGTACTATGCTTCACTTGGTAAAGAGGATCTGGGCTCTTGGCTATTGAGAAACAATTTCTTCTTGGAGGCATGGGTTCTGTGAAGGTTTTAAATTCTACTCAATCACTAATGTTTGCCTGTGATGTATGTAATGTGCCAGTCCAATGCGATGAATGTTACCAAAAATTGCCTGTGCTGTAAACAGTTATACTTGCAAAGAGAGGACGGCTGTTAACGTTAATTTCATATTTGGAAGTGTGGCCAACATGGACTGAAAGCCTTTATTCACTTCTACCTTTGCCGTTGCTAAACTACAGACAGACTACAATTCTAAAAAAAAATGAAGAAATTGAGGTAATCATTCACAACTTCTCCTTTTGGTTGGTAAAATTCTACCAGAGGAATCCAAGTGAATGGGAGAAAGTCCAGATTGAGCTGTGAAGCAAGAGTTGAATCGAGCAAAATAGCGCAGGAAGGCAATGGCCAGGCTATTGGCTAGATTACGGGACGAGTACAGACCTACCAGGACCCATTTAAACTGAGTGATTAAGTATAAAGGCAGACACGAGTCCCACAGTGACTCTGGAGGGGCTGAGAACGACCCATAGCTCAGGTGGAAATTTTGTTGAGTTAGTTAATAATAGTCCATTTCACACATCTAGATATTGCTGAGCAAACGACTTAAGAAGCAGAGGTTGGTAGTAAGTAGTAACATTTACTCTTAAATTTATTTGAGCAGATTTTTAGTTTTATGAGTATTTTTATTGCTTTGTTCATTTAATTTCTGCTTGAGTAATGTTATCTGCCTGCTCTACTTGCCTTTTGCAATATACTGAATAAAGAATGAGCTAGTTTTTTTTGCAATAATTTTTTTTGAAAATGAAAAACATTTTTTTTCCATCTGTAACATATTGAGGTAAACAGTATATTTTGTAACTTGAAATACCTTCTTCAGTTTTAGCTTATGAACATTACCTGTTATAGCTTTAATTGTGAAAAATGGTCTCCCTGTATTTTTATTTTGTAAATGATAAAATGTTATTTAAAAGAAGGCTTGCCGTAAAACAACATTCATGTACCACCACATATTGTAGGTTACTTTATATTCATCTATGTTACAAATGTTCCACAGTGGCAAAATGTGAAAAATACACTGTAGATATTTATGTTCCAATTGTGTTCCAGTTTTACTCGTCTTCTTGTTAGTATGGGTTCTTGACTCAGAGGAAAGAAGTAGCAAAAGAATATTCCAAAGAGAAATATCATTCATAGTTTTCGTAATACGAATAAAATAAGACAAACTAAGTGACACCTAATTTTTATTTTTTATTCTTGAGATTCAGCTCTCCTTCATAAATATTTATTTCAAGAAATAACAACCAAACGGCTAACATCTCCCAGTGAGAACGCCAACACAAGCGGATGATACCATCCCTCTTAGTTTAAATCCATTCCGAGTTGCAGCTCATCTCTCCCAGCTGTTTTCAAAGCCCAGGTGCTGCTGCATTGACGAACTCATGGATCACAATCAGCCATGTCGCTCAGCCTAGGAACATCCTGCCAGTCTCTTCTGTCTCCTCAGGCTCAGTCTGATTCCTCTCTAACCGTCACACTGACTACAGCTGCCCCGGCTGCTGCACAGGAAATTGGTTGGGCTGATGACTAGAAAGGATGGTCGATAAGTTCCCCTGCAATGTGCAACAGACAATGAAACTCGCAAAGCTGGATGGGATTGTGTGCAAGCTGGGCTTGGCTGGCTTTGGGTATGTGTCCAGAGAGAAGGAGCAGATTCTAACGAGATAGAAAAGCAGATCACTCTCTCTTTATCACGTGGCTCTCTTGCCCTTCAAATAGGGAGGATGAGCTTTTGTGCACCAGGCATTGAGACCAATGGGTTAACTAATGATGACATTAGTGTGTGTGTTGGTGTGTGAATGATTGTGCCCATATGTGCATGTGTCTATGTCTTGTGTGTATGTGTGTGCACGTGTCTTTCACAGGTGATCAGTCAAGGCTAGCCACTCAGACTTTCTCCCACTGCTCCATCATTACAGCCCACTATCTTGCCTAAACACCTGCAGCCCCACAGCCCACCTTCAGCTCCTGGGCCCACATGCTGCCTCTTTTTGTCCCAGTGTGGAAAGAGCCTGCCCATCACATCAATCTACCGTTATGTTTATATTTATGTACAAGAGAGAGGCTAAAAAAAGGGCCCCTCTTGCGGTGGGCTTTATTGACTAAGCATTAAGAGGACATTATCAGGCGATAGGCTAGTTATTTATGAGGGGGTGATAAAGGCAGTAGGACTGAGTTATGTGAGAACCAGTAGCAGGATGAAAGCTGCTCATACAGAACCACTGATATGCGACACTTGCACCTCTCAGTCTTGGTGGCGAGGCATGGCAAATGCGTCAAACAGACCTGAAGCACTCAAGAATTTATGGACGGCAAATTTATGCTCTCCGTAGGTCAGCGAGGGGGGCTGTTTATCTGAGTTTCATTGTCACTGTCCTCATGGCGCGGTGCCACAGGTACTGAAATTTTCATATTTGCTTTAGGCGTGTGGCCAAAGAGGGGAGGGAGCAAAGGGATCACTAGGTGCAGCACGACGTCGGTCTTGTGAGCTTTGTTTTGAATTTTCATAGTGACTAAGAGCCTGTGCTTTCATGATGTTGACACAAATAAATTATGCATGACGGATCATGCTTTGAATGTGGATGCTGAACACTTGTGTATTTTAGTATTATGCAGCAGCCTTGCTGCTGGGGTCTGTGGCTGGCTTTGTCCTACAGCAAAAGAGTTACATCAGGCGTTTGGCATTGTGTGGCTGCACACCACAACTAGACTTTGAATTTGTTCTTGCAGTATAGAAAAGCTCAAAGCTATTTACAGACCTATGTGTTTGCTTACTTTACAAATTTCTGTGAGCAAAAGTAGTACATTACAGTGAAGTGCAAGGAATGAAGTCTTACGAGCATTGTTAAGAAGAGTGTGTCCTTGAATTTAATATGACAAATATTTTTGCTTAACAACCTGCACAAAAACAGGAAAGAAATTACTTCAAAGAAATTGAGCGTTTTATGAACATTACTTTTACTTTTATGTTTATTTAAACAAGACAGCACAGAAGACAATGTCACATCTTAGAACAATACAACTGTTGCTTTGTGTAAAGGTTTTGCAAAACCATTTCTTGGTTGGACCCAACAAAAATTGGACTAGAAGCCCACACATGTAGACACACGCGTACACACCCACACAAAGTTACTGTTCCTAATGACAGAAGATACACAGAAATGCATGCTAGAAATAATGCATTGCCCAAATATTGGTGAGTAGGTTTGAACATTTGTCTTTCTCTTAGCTATTGTTTTACCTGGGAAAATGAAACCTCTAAAGTCCATTAACATTTGTCAATCATTTTCATATTTCAGAATTGGGGTTATGAATCCATTTTTGAAGATGTCTGCAAATTTCCCTTTTGCAAATAATATCAAGTGGGTTTTTAAGTTTATCCATCAAAAATAAGACTTTAGCTTTTTTTTTATTATTACGTACTGGTTGTTGTATGGATCAGTCTTGATGAGAGTTAAATGATTAGATGTCTCAATAAATGAAATCTCTGTTGGGTCTGTTGTAAAATGTGTTACCAATGTATATACCTATTTAATAAAGTCATTATTAAACGCATTTGCCATCATTGCAGAATCGACTACTCTGGTATGTCAATACGGTCACACCAATACTTATGCTACTGACTATTTATTATTTTATTAGGTTCATTTTATTTAAATGGTCCAAGGTCTTCTGCAACTTCAAAAAGGTTTTATTCCAATCTTTGTGTTTAACTCAAGCCATGTCCCCATAAACTTTGACCGGTCCCTCTGTCCCTGGTTTGTATTGGTATTACGACGCCATAATGCAGCCACCAACATGGTCCACAGTGACTGTGTAGGAAACCTACATAGCAGAGGAAAAAGTTTCCTTATGGTCTCCTCTTGCAAAAGCAAACTCTTCTACAGGTTTGCTGCTTCCCTTACAGAGCATACGGAAAACTCTGAAGGGAATTTCTCATGGATTTCTTTCGGCGACGGTTTTCTTCTTGTCACATGCATACAAGTTTGTGGAGTTTCAGTGAATTTGATTTACGGATATTGGAGTACATGGGGCAATGTCTAAGAAAATGAAATGGGTGTGAATACTTATGCAAGGCGCTGTTTATCCTGAAGTAACTTGTTGTCTTGTGGCACTTGAATCACTGCTGTGGGCATGCACAGCTCAGGTATACAGCATATCTTGCATAGCCACCATAAATCTCAGCCGTGCTCTGTCACCAAAATTCTTGACATACATATATTCTCACCTCTATGTACTGTACATAGCTCCGTCTTAGCCAACCAAAGCCATATCCTTCCTCAATAAACCAGGTCAACAAACAAAAAGCAATTACGTTGGGCAGCTGCCGCCTGGGAGCGGGTAATTACAGCGTGGTGTGGACAGCTTCATTCTAAACAGGTACTAAAAGCATCATTAATCATCCTCCCGCTGACGCCTCACCCTGGTCATGTGACACAAGCTGCTGATGAGCCGGGGAGAAGGACCCGCCTTGGGGGGGCAGAGCAGCAGCCTGATTGGCTACTTCCAGAAGTCCTTTTAGAGGTCAGCCAGTGAGCAGAGATGACCCGCCAATGACCTTGTATCACTTGACCCCTGAGGGCCCAGGGGTCACCCACTCATATCAGTTGGAGAGCAGGCAAAGAGGCCGAGAAGACGAATGATACTGCGAGGGAAGAGGAGGAGAAAATTGGTAGAGGGAAGATGCACAGAGGATTGGAGCAGAGAGACGCAGGGAGGGGCAGAGATGGAAAGCAAAATAGGAGATATGAGGAGTCATAGAGCACTTGAACATTTTCTCTTATATAAAAGCAGATAATTACAAAGCGTATTTTTACAACATTTTTTTTTTTTTTTTTTTTTTACAAGTTTCTCCTGTCTCATTTTCTGTCCAATGTCAGTGTAACTGAAAAAGCTTACAATACCAAGTGAACCTGCTTAGCGCGGAGCAGAAACATCTGTATGTGTGTTCTCTTGGTGCTGATCATTCATCGGCGTAAATGGCAAAACAGAAACAGGGTGCAAAATGTGGATACATCTTTCTGGATTCGCATAAAGAAAAATACATCAATTTTCTTTCCTTTGAAATGGAGCCAAGATGGAGGCGTGATTGACAAAAGTTCATGAACTGTCACCGCTCTGAGCATATACAGGCACGGATGGCTGAGTGAAAGATGAAACAAAAAGACACATTTTAACGACCGCAGCGCCAACGTCTCATCCGGGTA
Source organism: Gambusia affinis (assembly GCF_019740435.1). Taxonomy (NCBI): domain Eukaryota; kingdom Metazoa; phylum Chordata; class Actinopteri; order Cyprinodontiformes; family Poeciliidae; genus Gambusia; species Gambusia affinis. Next base: position 5,487,090 of record NC_057868.1, read on the forward strand.
CCCTTCTCATCTACAGTCCCTCCATCTCAACCCTGCTGTCCCGCCCCTTTAAACACGGCTCCCCCCCCTTCGCCTCTCTCTCCATATGTTCGTGAATCTGTCACTATGGCAACCTCACCCTAGGGGCAGAGGAGAAGGGGGTTGCCTTCTTTCAGACAAATAAGCATTGCAGGGTTCATCTATAGTGGTTTGTTTAGGGATCATAACACACTGACGAGAGGTCAAAACATGGCTTCTTGGACACATGTTGGAAATAAGACAGTATGTTGGACTGTAAGTGGCTTCTTGCTGGGATAATGTGCCAGAAACATTGTGGAAAGAAGGGGAAAATTATCGTTTTGTATGGTTGATTGATATGTCTTTTTTCTTTCGCTCTATGCAAATTAAAAAGGGCACCAACTAACAAGATCCCACAAGACTACCATCTAAAGGAATGGTTCAGTTTTTTTCAAATGGATTTCTGTGAAGTAATCAGCAATAGTTCTTTGGGAGAAAGACTTCACACCATAGTGAGTTTGTAGAAAAGTAAGTAAGTCCTCTGAGCGGTGGAAGTCCAACAGCTTGATGGACAGTTCTCTTGTTTCAGCAGATTTTAACAATTTTGAACAACTCTACCTGGAAATGTTTATATCTGTGAAGTACAAGTAGATATTAAACATGAACACCTTGACAAAATACTTTTATGTTTTACTCTGTTTTGTTAGATAAGTAATGCCTTTGTTACAACACTAAAGTTGCATTGACCTATGTTGTTGGCTGCAACAAACTGCGTTACTTTCACTTGGTGGACCCACTTCCAGCTAAGTGCATTGGGTGTGTTCAATTTTGTTTAAGAAGTTGAAGATCGGTTGTAAAAGCGATGTCACCGGAAAACGAGTGTTCTAGTTGTAGAGTTTATTAGGATCATTTCCAAACTTCTAGGAGACCTGGAAAAGCAGAGTAAAATGCTACCATTGCCAAATGATAGCGTTTTGGAAAAATTCTAATTTGATTTGCCAGCATCAGCCAAGGCAACATTATCACAGGGAAAGCTAAATGTTTCACTTGCAAAAAAAGAGATAACTAAAAACGTATTAATGGTATCTTGTAAAAATGTCAACAGTTGATATCTGCTGATAACAAGTTTGTACTTGACACACTTCTCTGCCAGAAAATTCCCAAGTGTTATTGCTGAAGATACGTCATTGGAAGGTTCCAAGTTAAACAAGTCTGTCTCATCAAATGTGACTCAACGATCCTTCAAGGGTGGAGTAAACCTTAGAGTTTATTGTCAGGGTTCATCCAGTGGTATCAAAAAGAGTATTTTCCTTTGCTTTTCTGAGTTTAGTAGCTGTTTAGAAATTATCCTGGCAGACTCAAACATTCGACTTGGTATGCACATACAGACGACATCTTCCGTTAATGTGATTTTGTGAAGTAACATGGTTAACATGGTAAGCTCAGAACATGACAAGCACACTTGTCAAAGTGTGAATGCTTGGAATCCGGTGTTATTTTACAGATTCTCACAGCATAAAATCCATTGCCATCATTAGCATCCCATGGCTTTGTCTTGTGGCTTATCTCTCAAGTGCAGAATCAGCAATCTTGAAAAGGGCTTATTGCATTTTTTTTCCCTCTCCCTTTTCTCTCTAAATTATGCTTGTCTGCAACATTTCAAAGGTCAGTCTACACAAGTCAGTAAACAGAGGTCACAAAGACAAGGATACCTAAGAGAGGTTGCGCTTCCTAAAGTCGTGCTTCTGCGTATGACGCTCTGCCGTGCCACAGAAACTGATGTCTGTTAAAATGGAGATCTTCTCCATCACAACCTTGACACGGTTTCACCTCTGTGTGCCCTCTCCTCTTCTCTCTTCCCTCCTCCCATCCTCATGGCACCTTTCACTGACTCCAAGGCCCCACCCTGCCTCACAATCCCACCTCCACACCCCCAAGAGCAAATTTCCCTCTGCAGCCAGAAGTGCTGAGTGTTGCTGTTTGCTGAGTACACAGAAATTCGCTGAGGCTGTAAGCTGTCCCCAAACATCTGCTCCCTGGAGTGGAGGCAAGAGAAGAGGCAAGGACTGGACTGGTGCGCATGCCGCTGAGAGGAGAGGAGAGGAGAGGAAAGGAAGAGAGAGGAGAGGGGGGGTCTGTTAAACTATGTTATGTATGGCTTCATGTGTGCGCGAGCGCATGTGCACACACATATTTGTGTGTGCGTAAACAATCATTCAAATAGGTGCTTTGTCTCCTTTTGAGCGCTTTATTAGTAGCACCTCGGAAACAAAACACATATTTGTGTAATTGTACACACAGGGCACCCAAGTGGGTATTTGCACACGCAGACAGGTGCACCGCATTTCAACTTTCTTGATGCGCAAAATTGTTTGGTAGTCAAATATGTGAACGAGACCGATCAGAAAGACTAATAGTGCGTGAAAGTTCTTGCAAATGAAGAAAAAACAGTAAAATCAGGCAAGCAGAAAAAAACTGAACCAAAAAAAAAAAAAAAAAACAAAGCCAAAAAAAAAAAACCCCACATGGAGAGCATTCAAATGATCTATGTCTGTAACAACAACAGATCTATCTGTAAGTGTTTCACATTAAGTTAGAAATGGCTTCAAATGATCAATTGATTTCACTCCCCTGAGCTCTGTCGAGGATATTACATGCATATTATGCATTAAGTTAATTTTGGGTCAACTTCGCATTAATTACAATGAGCTCGGAAATTTCTATGTGTTCATTTAAAACGTAATGGGAGATATTCTGTAAAGGCAGATATGTTTGCTCATTGCTCATGCCAGTCTGTGCTCCTCAGGAGAATTATACCAGCTGCCCATATCAGCTAACTTGCAACAGGATACAGAAAAGGATAGAGGATTGTCAATAGCCCCATTCATCATGCACCATTACTGGATTTACTTTGATACCTCACTTGTGTGCTTCATGGTCTATCACAACAAGATGCATGCAGAAGCTTTCTTTTTTTTTTACATATAAGTAATGACCATCATGTAATTATTTATGGGCTTGTTGGTCAGTGAAAATAATTTGGAGGAATAGATCTCTGAAGTGGATTTCATCACGAGGAGGGAAAGATGAAAATAAAGTTGAGAAAAATTGTAAGTTATTTAATGCCAGCAATGTGTCTACATGTAGCAGCAACACTTTTAAATCTGAGTTATTCCTTTTTTCTTCTACTCTCATCTTTTTGTGCTAAGTGTGTGCGTGTGTGTGTGTGTGTGTGTGTGGTGGTGGGGGGGGGGGGTCTTACAGCACAGCACAGTTGTCAGTCTCTTGAACCAATCGTACATCTTTAGGGAGGAATTACGGAGGGAGCAGAAATTCATCAGGGTTGCACTCAAGAGCGTTCGAGCGAAATGTCAGGTCTGAGCAAACAACGCAGCTCTTCTTTCATCAGTTAAGACGCAAATGCTGAAGCTGCCGCAGAATGAAATTAGAGCGATGGTTCACCCAGAAGGAATCAACTCTTTTTCTCCAGCCGCCTTCACCCCTGCCTTATGATGCACATATATTTGGTTCCTATTTCTAAGTGAATCTGTTAAAACGGTGATGAAGTAAGGCTGAATTTGAGAAGAAGTCTCACCGCACACCTGCTGCAAACAGCTTTCTGTGCACATTGGAACCCCGAGGCTCTGGGGCAAAGAAAACATGTCTGCAGAAGAGGATGAAAGATTCAGTAAAAAGGTTGACCAGCCACACTTCTCGGCAGCAAGAGTGGACATAAGAGGCCATGTTTTTATTTTTCGAATTACAAACATTGCCATATAATTATTATTATCATAGTATCACTAACGTTATCATCCTTATCTTGATCTTCAACATGCTCCAGGTGACTTTAAGGACAGTGGACATCATTGAAGGTTTTGTTAAACAATCCAATTTAGCCTATTTTGTTTAGAGAAAGGCAGTCATAATGGTTTTTGTTTTGCCTAGATGCAAATCTGCAATAAATTAGGTGCAACGCTGCACGAGTCCTGTGTGAATGCAAAGTTAGAACATTTTGAAAACAACGTACATTTTAAAATATCAGTCTTGTGACTAAATCTCCTTTAGGCTTAATTTCATATTTCTGAAATAAAAATATTTTGAAAGTTGAAAAATAGTTATGTCTTAACTTTAAAATTTCATATAGCTTTATTTTAATTTTAAGTTGTCAAATCAGACTACATATATATATATATATATATATATATATATATATATATATATATATATATATATATATATATATATATATCATGTTAGTGTCTTTTCTAAACTAGATGTTGTAATAATTTATTTTAACAACAATGGATTTTTATTTTTTTTTTTTACAAATGTCTTGGTTTTTGTGAATTTTATAATCATAAAAAACCCACTTTGAGGTAATCTTATATGTAAAATGCGCCGTTTAAATAAACACTTACTTCCTCCTTTACTGTTGAAAATCATTTAGGTGGTAATGGCAAGTAGTGAGCGTCTATTAATTAAATACTTACACATTTTATTAGTGTCGAATCCTATTTAGAGTTCCAGCCTGAAATTTTTTAACTATGTCTTTGAAACTAGTTCAGTGAGTTATATTTAGAAAACCCAACATGTTAAGATAGTATTTTATCCAGTTTATAAAGTGAGCCAGATGTAATTTTTTTGGCCTGTTAAAATAAGCAATATAGGGCAAAAAAATTAGGTTAGTACTAGGTGGAGAAAATGCATCATCTAGTCTGTTTCGGAATTATAATATGAACAATTATCATATGGGCTGGTCCTTCTGCTATTCAGCTCCATGAAATATTGCAGTGTGGACACAGAGACCAATATATCAGAACAAAAGAGCTGGGAGTCACTTGCTGAAAGAAGTCGAATGAAAGAAAAAAATCTCAGACTCTGAGGTCATCCAAAGTAATGGAGCATCTTTCGTTTCTGGAGCTACTGACCGGGTCAGTGTTGTCCCGAGGCAAGACAAGGGTCAGGAGGTGAGAGTTGAACTCTGGTGTGACTGCATACATTTGCTTGGCCTTGCAGCCCCTGCATGTATCCACCAAAACAATATGTGACCAGAATCATTCATTAAAAGACCTGGAAAAGTTTCAAATAAATCTTTTATTAATTTTATGCCAGTTTATTCCAAACCAGTCTCTATTGCTCTCTTGTGATTCATTTAGGATTTAGCAGCAATAATATCCAGTGCAAAGACGCTAATTGAAAGCTAATCAAAATATACCCTCGCAGAGAATTAATGTGGATGATGGCTCATAGCTTGATATTATGAAATACATTAACATGAATGAAACGAATTGTGAAAGCAGGAGCACAACAGTGTTTAAGGACCGTGTTTACAGTCATTTACTTTGCATGAGATGAGATGTGAATCTGGGAGGAGTATTGAGCTGCGGGAAGTGCTGGTAGCAGTGCAGTTTATTGGTCGATCCGCAAACCAGCAGTGGCATTCTTTTTTTTTATTATTATTGTCTGTTTCTCCCGCATGAGCTTTCAAGTCCAAATTATCATTTTCTGATGCATGTATAGAGGCGATAAAAAGCGGAACAGCTCCCGATCGGGGCGTTCTGCGTGTTCCATTAACATGCAGTTACAGATGCGTGCAAAAGCTCCCTAGATTAGAGCCTCCAATGAATAGATCACAACGGATCGATACGCTAAATCTCTCCTCCAATTATTGCATTTTAATCTTGCGTGGACGCAGGATAATGAAAATATTATATATATATATATATATATATATATATATATATATATATATATATATATATATATATATATATATATATATATATATATATATATAAATATATATATACATATATATATATATATAAAAATAAAATCAACTCCTGGTAAATGGTCCAAAATAATCAAATAGCCTCCCAAGGATTTCCACGGTCAATTAAAGAAGTTTGTATCTTCGTTTACATTGTGAACACTGGAGCGCAATGGAATGGCATTCATTTCAATATTCAAATCAGAGTTTCAAGTCTAAAGCCGGGGTGAATGACAAATCGTTTTCACCCGTTCTTGCGTGGAGGGAGCCAGCCATCGCGCTTCTCGGGAGTGCAGCATCCATCGTGGTAAACAAATAAAGGTGACGCCTGATTGCGAACGATGCAAACACGAATCAAAACATCTGCTGCCTGGCTGGAGCCGTCGCTCTCTGACGCTCGGGTACGGTTCAGAAGTTCAGGGACAGGTGCAGTTCTCCTGGCCGGGCCCGTCCGGCAGAGGAAGCAGGGCGTCCGAGATCAGCCCGTCCCGCCGCAGTTTCTTCTGCTTCATGCGTCTGTTTTGGAACCAAACTTTCACCTGCGTTTCACTGAGCCGCAAGGTGCCAGCCACCTCCACCCGCCTGGCCCGCGTCAGATACTTGTTGAAGTGGAACTCCTTCTCCAGCTCGGTCAGCTGCCTGGTGCTGAAGCTAGTCCTTGGGGCTCCGTTCACGGCTTTGCCATCAGCCGGGCTTCCAACCTCCTCCACGCAGAGGCCCGCACTGAAGCCACTACAGGTCATGTGCATCCTGCCTGGGAACAGAGGGCATTAAAACGGTCGTCAGCACGATCAATGAGGGGAAACACAAAAGAAGCAGAACCCCCCCCCCCCCCCCCCAAACAACAACAACAACAAAAAAAAAAAGAACCGATTTCAGTTATACATGCACTCACTTGAAAAGTGGAAATAAATACTTTTAAATACTTTCACTAAAATGAATGGAAATCTAAGAATAATAATAATAAACAATACAACTTAACTCTCTGGGAATAGTAAACATCAAATAAATAATTAAAGGATTAACAGATAGTGGGTGGAGGTGGGGGCAGCTTTCAACAGGCTTTAGATTATATGAAACTGATTTGTGGCGCTGACTCAGAGCCAGCTTGTTTCCACACTTTGAGCCATAATTCTGTCTGTTTGACAAAGATGTATTTCAGAGAACTATCAACTTTAAACACAGCCCACAGGCAAATCACAAACTATTTCTGAGGCCGTAAAAACATGTGATAAGAAACTTGCAAGGCACAGTAAGAGAAAGATGAGAGTCGAAGGCTTCACAAGGGAAGTTTGAAGATCCGTGAACTTGTAAATGGACAGTGCTCGTTTACTGCAAGGCTATTAGCATTATATATTAATAGATCATCCCATTGTGCAGAAAAGCTGCACTGCATTGGAAGTTGGGTGATTCACATAACTGTGTTGCATTAACAGTCCATTAACTGTATTCATCTGAATCATTTGTTATTTGCCTTTGGGTGCTTTTTTTCTGTGTCAATGACAGTTTAACAGTTTACAAATCCGTTCAAATGCTGCATAATGACAAATGCCCCCACTTTTTTTTTTTTTTCGTGTCCTCTGAGGTTTCCGGGTTACACATTAAAGTATCATCTGTGCTACTTATCTGCAACGAATGACAAGGACCGCAGCTATTTCTTGATTTTTCACCGCTCACATTGTGGCTTGTCGTCAGTGTGTCTTTTGCCTCTGAGAAAATGCTGCTGCTGCATAATGAAGCCAGGTGTGGAGTAATTCCTCCCACCACATTTCATTGAGGGGAAGGTTAACAGGCCTCCAGCCACTTGCAATAGCACAGCAGATGGAAAGGTCAGTTATGGGATAAATGTCAACATCTGTGTGTTTTTTGTTGTTGTTTTTTTTAAATGAATGGGATGATAACCAAGTTGCACTAGGAGGCAGTGAACGTGAGTGACCAATACACAGACGTCGTTAGTAATTAAGAGCCTAAACTTTCAAAAGTGCAAATCGCATGCACAATCTGATTAATGGCTGCAAAAATAATAGAATTGATGCCAGCCAGAAGGCATAAAAGAATCAAACTAAATATTTGAGGAATGACTTGCATGCTTAAAAATAGCCAACCAGCAAAGAGAATGGAAGGTCTCTTCTCAAGCTAAGGAGAGCAAAAAAGAAAAGGGGGAGAGATCAATACACATTGCCTCAGTCATCTGGGCATCCAGCCCACAGTAATTCAGGTGCTGTCAAGGCATAATTGAAGAACGACGCACAGGGAGTATATACACCAAGCCAGGAGATCAGGTTACAGCAGGTCTGTGGAGACCTTTCAGCATGGAAGAATATATTCAACGCTATCTTTTGTGCCAAAAACCGATGCAACCTCTAAAGGAAAGCACACTTTCACTAATGATTTTTTTAAAAGTTACATGGCGGCGCTAATGAGCTACACCTACAGATCGTCTTCGTCAGAGAGGGCAGAGATGCCAGCAAAGCTACAAAAACAGTCATATTTTTTATGTGGTTGTTTGACAGAAAATGTTTTTTTTTTCCAAGTGCACAGACTTGGTTCAGAAGAGCAGCTCTTATGATGGAAGGGTAGAGCGACTTTCAGGCCAAACCATGATCTGGTTGACAAATAAAATCACTCTCAAGAGTTTATCATCAAAAATCCAATATTTGGGATATTCACATGGACATAAATCAAACTCAAGTTTTCTTAGTACACTAATTTTAGGATAGCATGACAATTTGACAGTGTTTAAATTACATGTTCTCCAAACTGAACTTTTAAAACACCATGTAGATGATCTTCAGATGATTTCCAAAAATCAAGTTTGATTTCAAGATCACTTTCTATATTTTCACTTTTGTTGTCACAAGAGAGAAGCCAGTTGTCCAAAAGTGATAGAAGTTTCATTGAGGCTGATTTTGATGTTACTGTGCTTTTGTTTAATGAGCTGATAAGCAACATTCATACTTCGACTTGTGATAATTGGGATCAAAAGTCAATGAAAACTTAATTTTGTCGGTTTTAGCCTAAAATCGCAAGTTATTGGTCGAGTTATATTTTTAATTAGCATGTGCACAGAAACATTTACATGTAATTTGAAGCACATTTTTTAACACACCAAAATAAATATTTATGTCTGTTTGAAGCAAAATTAGAAAACTTACACTGTAATCAAGGCTCATCAACTGTATAAGGAATCTACTCCCCCACTTTGGGCCCCCTGGTCAGCAGGGGTTAGCAAGAGAAAATAGATCTGAAAACAAAAACAGTGCAGTTCTGTAATTCTTTAAAATGTTTTATTTTATTTAAATTTTTTTAAAGAATTACAATTTTTCAAAGTTTAAAATTGAAACTTATGTAGGGTTTTAACAAAAATGCCAACCTCGATTGATAGGATTATGCAGAAAAAAAAAAGAAGAAATATTCGCAGACTCCTAGTAACTGTCATAATTCAATGTCCAGTTAAAACATTTCTGCTGATTTTACCTCTTCCATATTTAGATTTCAGTGGAACTGCAAACGAATAAAAAAATAAATAAATAAAAAACCTTCCTGACTTTGTGTTCATTATTGTGTTTTGACTCAGAGGCTGAAAGTTCAGCACTAAAAGATGCGAATCATATATTTAACAAGGATATTCACAAATGCATATTATAAAACTCCTAAAGTGATTTCTCATTTTAGTCTGTTGGAAGTCCAAATTGAAATGCTATAAAGTTGTCAGTGCCATCCCAAGGCATAAGCAAGCAAAGCTTCAGTTTTGGGTTCCCTAGGCCAGAAGGGGGCATCGACTCAATGTTTGTTCAAATCAATTGGGGTCAAAGGTTTTTGCCGGAGTTATTTTGTGTCTCAGAGGCAAAATGTTCTGAAACACCAGGGTTGTCATAGTTTTAATAAGGATGTTCCAAAAGTGAAAAGTATTTAGATTAATATCAGCGAAAAGCTCAAAATGTAAAAAGCACACTATAATCGGAGCCAGCCCAAGGCATAAGCACACCGAGTTAAAATCTCATGCCAGTATAGATTA
>NC_057868.1:5501874-5566874 GCF_019740435.1 Gambusia affinis
AATTAATGGATTCTTTTTATTATGCATGAAACAAACACTTAGGCAAACAATATTTCAAAAATATGTGTTTTGATCTTTACAAAAGGAATTTCCATCTTTATTACGGAGGTGCCTTTATACGGCATGGCCAGGAGGGTGCTCACATAGCAACTGTGTTGTGGCAGAACCAAAATTATAATAAAACAAAATTTTTGGACTTTTTTATATGTTGATCCAGAAGAACCTTTTTTTTCAATAAAAAAAAAAATAAAATAATAATAGAAGAACGAACCTCACCAAACAACATATTTCTGATTTCATGTTTTCACCATACACCAGAAGTGGACTGATCTGGTATTGGAACGTGAATCAGAAATATTTGACCTAAAAATAGCCTGATAAAATTTGTGGATTAGAAATCAAATACAGATCTTCAGAAAGAAAGAAAGAAAGAAAAAAGAGAGAAAGAAAGAGACAAAGAAATACAGTAAGAAAGAATGAAAGACATGTAAAAGGAAAAAGGAATAAAAAAAGAAGATATAGAGAAATACAATATAGATAAACAAATTAATTAGCAAATAAAAATGCACCCCAATGAAGCTCTCTGTCCCATAATGGAAAAATATATACAATACAGATCCATCCAATTAATACTAGTGTCCATTAATCCCGCCCTAACTAAAATCACCACAGCCCGCCCATGCCTCGGTGCCACTGTTGACTGCAGGCGAGGTAAACATGGCAGCTCCTGGTGGCTTTGTCAGGATGCTGGAGGAGCGGGAAGATATTGACTGACGCTAATTTGTTTTGTGTCCATGGTCCGATGTGTGTCAATATGGTGTCAAGGTCCTGGGATCAGCCCGGCCATGCTTGGATTAGCTCCTCAGCTTGGCCTGAACCCTGCTGACATTATGATGTTGACACAGACCTGTGCAATAACGTCGAGTCTCATCAGGTGTCAGACCTCGACCCTTATAAAAACCCAGAATTAACCCGGCAGGGGTCCAGGCTTGTAAATGGAGGCAGTGCAGCTTAAATGCGAAGAAGATGACCGACGTCAGTCCCTGGGTTTATGGAGCGAAGGCTCATCTGGCGTTGTGATAGAGCTGTAATACAACGTAGGGACAAAAAGACACAGTGCAGGTGAAAACAGTGAAACGGGAGACAAAGGGTGAGAGCTGATGGAAGTGAACCACATTGACCCATTGAAAGATGGCTGATTGATAGGGCACGTCTGCTTTCTTCAAGTATTGACATTTTTGAAAAATTGTGATGTCAAATGAAAGGTTCAGCTTCGCCCACACACAGTCCTGGGAATATCACTCCAAAGCAAAGGAAATTAATCCACTCACAGCAGGAAATTCTAATAATTGTCTTTTGCTCCATCGTCGAATCATGTGAAATCTGTCACGGTGCACGTGGCTTCATCGTAAATCCAATTCAACTACTCTGCAAATGGCAAGGGGCATCGCAGACAAAGGCGTTTGTGCACGCGAGGCTCAGCAGTGTGACGATGAAGCAGTGCCTGGCTAATACCGGGACCCTTCAGCAGCAGCCTGCCGAATATACGCGCTGCAGCTCCAGTGAGCCAAGAGGCTCGGAGTCGGCACAATCCCAAACATCATGACAACAAGTCATCAGTCATCTTCCCCCTGAGCTGCTGTGCACACTTGTGTGTTTCCGGCGTTCTTACTGTGGGAAATGAGCAGGGTTAAACATGAAACAGGAGGAAATGCTCATCACTGCAGCTCACTGTGCAATATTCTCCCTCGTACGGCACAGTGTTAGCTGCAGGGAAAGACAAGGAGTTGTTTTTAATATTATTCTTCTTGCTTAAACATCCCCTGCTTGTTCTCCATGCAGATCAGCCGTCTGCTGTGCTTACTAATCATAGTTAATAACAAACGACTGATGGAGAGACAGCGCAAGATGGGTGTAAGAAGAATCTTCAAACAGAAGCTGTACGCAAGACAGAAGACTTAGTTTGATCATCTTTTCAAACTTTTATGGCCACATGCTGTTCATAGAAAACAACAAATCATCTGTGTCAGTTTGTTCCTGCTTGGCACCGAAGCTGCATGGTGTTTACAAGCTAAACCCCACACATTTTGCTTAAGAGCTCTGCAGCTCCTACAGAGGGATTTTTGTGCATCATTTAATCCAAAACCGAGCCTCGCATTTCCAGTCTCTTTGCAATCCAAAGTAAAATTAATGTTTTGCAGCACAGCATGAATTTAATAAACCACAACTCTGTAAAACAACTGTTTTAACACCAGTTCCATTAATAAAGGCAGCATAAAGAAAGAGGTGTTATGTGCAATGTCTAATGTTTAAGTTTGCACGCAATTAGCTTTATTTCCTCTGTGTCCACTGTCCCAAAGAACCCCATGCTGCACATTAATAATAGCAACAATCGCCGCAAAACTCATCAAATTTTTATTTCCTAAAACACTTGTTTTTCTTTATCGCTGTCCAATTTGTAGACGTGTTTTACGTGCTAACACTTTGTGGTGCAGCTTACTGGGCTTGTGGTTTTGATGAAGGCGATAAAACATTTATTGGACTGTAAAGCAGAATTATTACACTTTAAAAGGTTATAATTTCACATTTTACATTATAAATAATCCACTTGTATGAACAAATGTGTACTAAACTGTCGGTTTATTAGGTACAATTGGGGAAAATAATGCAATCTTATCTAACAGCGCAATATATCCTGCCCTATAAAGAGGCTGTTGTGTTAAAAACAGTTTCAGAGAAATGTTGAATCAAGTGTGTGATTCTTATTTTGAATGTTGTCAATTTTGCAGCTGTTAAATATGCTTAGTTTATCATTTCGAGTGCAAAAAGATGGTTTAAATGTTTACCAAGTAAATAAATAATAAGTGAAGTCTAGAACAATAGGAAGGAGATTTGCTTTATTAGATTTAATAATTTCAACCCACTGGTGTATTTAATACTCTTGCATATTATTGCATATGGTGCAATACTTTTGCTCTCACAACAGCACTGGAGCCACAAAAGCTCAGCGACTCAACTTTTGGCAAGTAGAATGTTTAAACATTATGACTTTATTTTATCATTTTATTTAGAAATTGTGGAATCAAAGTCTAGAGGGAGAGAGAGGAGGGAGATTAAACCAAGCTGCTTCATGTCCTGTGTGAAGTTTTTATAATCAGTGATGGTTTGAGGAACTCTGTCATTTGCTTGTGTTGGTCCAAAGTCAAAACAACCTTTTGTTGGGAAATTTTAGAGCATGTTATGCTTCCTTCTGCAGACAAGCGTATGGGGATGTGAATTCTGTTTCACAGTGGGATTTGGCACCTGTCCACATAACCTAAAATGACCCATACCTGCTGTAATGACCATGATATCACTGCACTTCATTAGATATGAAACCTCTCTGACACCCCCCTCCCAACCCCCCAGAGAAGATATAGAGTTTTGTTAATAAATCCTTATTATTAACAATTAATATGGAGTTACTATTATTTCTTATGTAATTATTATTAGAGACACCAGACTCCACAAAATGCAGCCATATGTATGTGCGCTACTGTGAAAGCAACCTGGTCTTCTCACAAATGAAATCAAGACCACAAGTTGATCACCTTAATGTCATACTGCATTGAAGGAATTCATGCAAAACGATCCTCCAATAAGCATTGAGTGTGTGTACTGTTCAGCACATGGACACAAATGTCCGCATTAGAAGTCTTGCCCTTTTTATTTCTTTGCCGTTTAAGCCAGATGAAAGTGTGTATTGATCAGATCCTTTGTAATGAAGCCATTGGGATTTGAATATTTCCCGGCTGTTCGATACTAGTCAACATGTGACATTTAGCTGACAGCATGTGTTCTCACAAGTTCAGTCATTTTCCCAGAGTTCTTCAGAGGGAAAACTTCTCTCCAGCAGGCGACTTGCTCCGTCCTGCACCGCTTGGCTCCACCAGCAGCTGTGACACCTTCATCACCACCTTACCTTTTTATTGTCACCGATCATCCTTAACTGAGAAGCATTTAAAAAGCCATTGATCTTGATAATGCCGGGCCATAATATGACATTAACAGTTGTAGGAGATTCAGGAAGTCAAATTTCCGAGACGGATGAGTCGTAGCAGGTGAGTTATCATCCATCTACCTGAGCGATGCTGGGGCTCCTCTTCCACACGAAGGAGCAGACAAATAAATAAAAGCCATAAAGGTGACACAGGAAATTGGTACTTAACAATCATCTTGAGCAACAAGCACCCTGCGAGAGTGGTGGGCAGCAGTAACGGCTGTGGAAGGAAAAGACTGAGAAGGTTAACAGGTCATAAAAAGAAGAAAGCCCACTAAAGGGACCACATAAAAGTTTGGGGATTCCCTCCACTGTAGACATATCAGCCAGTCAGCTGTGGTCGTGTTTAGGAAAGGGCCACCTCAGTGAATTTAAACAATCTAATAGAAAATTTTACAACCTTGAGCTGCATGCGACATTGAGAGCTGCGTGTAAAGAAACATGCTCACTGTTGGCTGCAGCACATTAGTGCAGGCATCACTACATTTTTTTTTTAAACACTAGGTCAGGTTTTAGTATTTTACTACTCTTAAAATGGTGGTATAAAACAGGAGACATGGAACTGGAGTGGAAAATTCTCGAATGTTTTGTGTAGGCTGTTTTGCACATCTTTTACAAATGGAGGTAACGCTCCAGCTATTTTACAAAATACTACAAACAAAAAAGACAAAAAGAGAAAAAAGAAAATACCATAAAGACAAAGAACAATTACATGCTTTTTATTTCACCATGTTCTTCATCAAAAAGTATCTTTTGACAGTCAGTAGGTTCTACTGACTTTATTTATTTTGTCTCGACATATATTATTATATTATATTGGGAGTTTTATGAATGAGAAATGCGGCACCTTTGTAAGGGGTGCGCACACAAACTAATAATTATTAGAATTTTTAAGTCATCTTGGTTGAAATTTAGGTTCAACAATACAAAAAAACATGGGCAGCAAAGTGTTGTCCAATGACCGCTGGAGATAGCCACCAGGACAAGGGGATAAAGACAATGGATGGATGATCCGTTTTTTAAACTTTTTAAAACGCAACATTAAAGGTTGTAGGTGCTAAAATATCCACATGCTTTTTTTCTTCTTCCTAAAATGTTTGTTTAATTTGGTTAAAAGTCAGAATGTGATGATCACTACTCATTTAAGTGTGATGTTTAACTATAATGCAAAAATAAGTAAGGACAAGACAGATATTTCAAATATCTTATTTACATACATAAATGCAGAGTATTTTTATTGGTTTCTCTATAGTTGGATTGTGCCTAACTGGCTTATAATTGGATAAAATTGCTCTGCCTGAAATGAAACCTTTATTTCTGTGACTAACACAGCTTGTTTTGTTTTTGTTATTTATTTCTTTTATCCTGTGGGATTTGATTAAAACTGTCCTCATATATACTGAGTTCATGCTACCCAGTTACGGCCCACAAAACATTTGTCATGACTTTTCCGCAAGCTGTTGTGCTGTGTTTGTTTTTTTATTTTTATTTTTATTTTTACAGTTTCAGAAAAGAAAATGTATAGAAGACCAACTAGGAGCACATGGTTGGAACAGTTTGTCCTGAATAAGGTTGTTCATCCAGTTAAAAACAATTGTGTAGTGGGTGTGTCATTTAGATTAATAGGTGATGTAAATGAGTGCATTTGAATAGTGGTTTCTAACAAAAACATGAAAGTAAATGAAGCTTGTGGTGAAAAAGAACAACCCTAATGATGCTTAGAATTAATAGATTTTGGGGTAAAATCTGTTTACAATCTTTAAGTTTGTATTTTATTTGAACATTTATGGCAAAAATGCAGCAAAGCAGAAGACAATGTCCTTCTGTAGGAGAAGCCAGTGACCCAACATTGCTTCTAAAATACCTATTATATGCAAAAATGCATATGCAGCAAAATTAGAATTGTTTACTGATACCTGCATTGACTCAGGCCACTAGTGTCACTGTTCATTTATGTTTGTTTATGATCTCCATTTAATGATTGAAATAAGCAGTTTCATTCTCAGTTTTCATGCAAGCTTAGAAAGACGTTTTGGTCCTCTAAATGTTTCTGATGTCCAGAATCAAATCAATTTCACAACAGCTTTTTGGGAGGCAGTAAAAGATTAGTCAAAAATTCCTCTAAAATTAACAATGAACCATAACCAAGACTGGTTTCATGGTAATCTTCTACAGGCATCATTTATCCCCAAATGCTACAAGTATTTTATCGCCAAAGCCAAAAAATCTTGAAAATAGCATGTAGGGCTCATAGGCTTAGCAGGTCTTTGCCTTTGCGAACAGATGTCAAGTCAAGCAGTCAACGGAGTCCAGTGAGTAAGCAGAAAATAATGAGTTTAGATGCTAATGTGTGAACAACCAGCTAACCTAATGTTCAGATGGACATAGAGTGTCCCCCGTCACTCTGGGGCCCTTGAGCGAAGGCTTTCCTTGACCTCTGGGGATCCCCCTTGACCCCGTCCATGGAATTACTGCACACCAGTGTGTGGATCTTCCTGTTTTTAGTGTCTGGAAGGGGAATATGTTTGGGAAAGGAGGCACAGGGCTTTTTGGGCCTCAGCAGCCACCAGAATCATAAATCAATCTGTATATCTAAGAATTTCAGGAATCTAGCACAGTCTGCTCTGTCTTCCTCATCATGCCTTGCCTTTCTGTCTCTTCGTTGAGTGAGCACATTGCTACCGCGGAACCTTCTCTCTTGTATGGCTTTTATTACTTTCCTCCCATCACCGCCTTTCTATACAGACTTTTTTCATTTGATCTTAAATAGTCACCCAGTTGTAGCTCACAAAATAGCTCCCCAGATGTCAACAAAGACCTGCCGCAAACTGGTGCCAAATATTTACCAAATGACAAGTGATCCAGGGACTGATAATGAATCAGGAGTAGGAAGTCATTAGATGAGACAGTGGGGATCAGCTTTACCGCTCCCAGTTTTGGAGCTGTCAGTGGGCCTCCGTGACAGCTCATTCACAGTAAGGCCACTGACATAAAACTGTCAGCATGGCCACAATTTGTGTGCAGTTTTGTTTACAATATTTATGCTCAGACTCACATTACACGATTGCAAGAGGAGGTTAGCTCCTTCATCAGGTACAGTTATTATCTTTGACTTATGAAATCATGGAGACCCTTGAGCATACGTGACCCACTTTTTGCCAAATAAAAACACTGTTATCTCATTGGAATTTGGGGGAAAATAAACATTTGATGACAGTTTGCATTTGAGACTCCACACTCTATAAAGGCCCAGCAGATGCCAGTAAACAACTGCACATTGCTCTTTTAGATAATATGTTGTCATTGGTGATTGGGCAGCATTGGTCTCTCGTGGCCCTGTGGCGAGTTGGAAGGGCTTGCACACTACATGGCGAAACATGCCCCCTGAGAGCGAGGCCAGCTCCAACTTGCAGAGCTGCAATTTGGCTAGAGGAAGAGAGGAGGGCGGGGAGAGGTAGGGAGGAGGCAGGATGAGATCTTGTCATGGTGCCCAGTGGGTTCTGAGCTTGTGGTTGGAACGCTGGAAAAACTGCCTTGTCTCCATGATTAATGGAGGGGGAAACTCTGAGGCAGCGGCGCAGGAGAGAGGAAGGATTGTGCAATGTGAATACACAATACTGTAAAGTTTTCAATGAATCTAAAGCCCAGTTTAATTTAAATGCATAATCCATCTCATTTTTTCCATTTGGCATGGGAATCCATAATTAGGAAATACAGTTTTTTTTTTTTTAAGTCTTTGGCTTTAAAAATGAACAGGGTAAACACTGCACATGATTACAATTTGCCTAAATGTGTTTATTAAGCATGTTCAGTATGGAAACATTCATCAAAAATAATGGGGAAACTCACTGAATGCATAACAACCTGTATAAAAATAAAAAAAATAATGAAACATGAACAATGTTCTCCTCATTTCACAATTTGAACACTTCACATAAACAGTTAGCTATGAAAAAATACTACCGCTTAGTGATATTCAAACAACAAATTTGCTTGGAAAACAACACAAATAACACAAAAACAAACAGTATTAGTTGTTCAAAATGTCCTTCGTGCAAAAAAGTTAATATCTGCAATATTTCCTTGCTGTAACTTCGGGGCTTCCAAGCATATTCACACTTGGGTTAAACTTTTGCACATTTTGTCATGTTACACTCACACACTTCAACATATTTTATTTATGTACAGTGGAACTAAAATGAAACAATACATAGCTTGTTTTCAGAAACTTTATGTAGCATACAATGATGGTATGAGGCTACTACTTGCAGTGCCTACATGAAGTAGTGGTAGCCATATGTGTGTACAGTACATGAGGCTATACCCACATGTCCAGCTGTGCTCGGGAATGTTACATAAAAAATTCATGTGTAAGTTATCTGTGTCATGCAATAATATAATTGCAATTTTAGTAAATCCCACACTGAGGACAGTCAGATTTACCTCAAGATTGGAGAATCACTGCTGTAATCATTTATTGGTGACTCAGTGAACTATATTATGTGTTTATTCTTATCTTTCTATATTATTATCTTACTTGTTTTATCTTTTTACTACAGACCTTCTTGTGTGTCTGGAATAAAGATATGATTTTCCAGACACAATGGGAATAAAATCAGATTGATGATGATGATGATGATGATGATGATGATGATGATGATGATGATGATGATGATGATGATGATGATGATGATGATGATGATGATGATGATGATGATGATGATGAACCTAAATTTAGAGCTGTACTTCAACTGTCCACCAATTAGGTGGATGGTCGTAACTTGGTTGATTTGCAGGAAGATCTAGATTCATCTACAGATGACGGATTAGACAGAGCTCTGTAAGACCTCAAAAGCTTGGAATATTGCTTCATAACCTAAATTTTGTGATTTTGTGATTCTCCACAACATTTATGGAGAAATGTTATGTTTTGTGTGACTTTTAATTATGGTGTTTGTTTACTGATGTTCTCCAACACACTTCTGAGGCTTTCACAGAATGAAATTACTCACATGTGGACTTCACTTGGAAAATATGTTAATTTTGACAGCAATTGGAGTAATTTATTTTGGATTCTCAGATTTAATTGAGCTTAGATTTTTTTGTAAAAAAAAAATTTTTTAAATTGAAAACCAAGTGTTGTTTCCTTTCAACCACACAACTGTAAATTGCTTTATATTGGTGTAAAAACCCAACCAAGTACATAAAGAATCATGGAAAAAAATATATAAGTGGTATGAATACTTTTGGAATGCGCTGTGAATAGCCGTGTATAACGAGTTCAAAAATTTTTTTGACATGTAGTCTTCTCTGGCTGTGCCTATAAACACAAAGAATATTGCACTGCTCTCTTTTAATTAAGACGTGCTCATATAGTTTAATTAAAATGTTTCATTTTATGTTTCAGTGAATGGATGTGGTGAGTAGATGGCATTCCTGGGATGCTGTTCACACATCCTCCAGTCTTTTATAAGTAGCTGAAAGTGAACAGGAGAAGAAATATGTTTAAGTACAGAGGGGAGGGCCTTTATAGGGCCTCAGAGCCAGTTTGAAATGCTAACTTTCTGATGACCTTCTGTATTTGTGCATGACGGGGTTGGACCATTCACAACAGCTGGAAGCATGCAGTTTAGATAGGACATGTCTGCAGGGTCAAACAGAGAGAGCATTGCGTGATCCATGGAGTGCGGTTCCAAGGAAGAGGAGAAGGAAGTTCTGACAGCACATGCTACTGGAAGCCCCATGTGCAGCTCACAAAGGGAATCCTGGGACAAACCTGTCGCCCTGCCATACTTTTGCTCCTTCTTAAGCTTCATCCTGCGGTTCTGAAACCAGATCTTGACCTGACGGTCAGTGAGCTGCAGTCTGGCTGCCATCTCTTGTCTCCAGTGGCGTCGCAGGTAGGGGCTGAAGTGGAACTCCTTCTCCAGTTCCAGCAGTTGGCTGTTGGTGAAGGATGTCCTCTCTCGCCTCTCTCCTTCGCCTGCAGCGCTAGACCGCCTACCATCCTTGGCTGAAGCAGGAGACGAACACAGAAAGAAACAAAGGTTTACACGGGAAGCGCAATGACTGTAGCATCTCCATTCTGGAGCCCTCTGGTGCCAGTAAACCCGCCTCAATCCTCAGCTCATCGACCAGAGACCAATCGGAGCCCTCAGTTCCCATTCAGTCTTGCTTGAGACTCCTAAACAAGACTGGCTGTCTAGTGTGTCATGTGTTCGGGAAAAGTTCCCTGCCGAAGAGGCAGTCTGGGGAAAACATCTGACGCCACCACGGCTGCCTGACAGGCCACATTAATCAGAGCTCCACACGGAAGCAGACCTGTCAAATTCCCATCTCAGTCACTTAAAAGGTACCTCGGGAGCACCACTGAAAATAGCTGCCATTAGGGATTCAGTTTGACATGTATATGAGCAATACCAGGGCCCACTCGATAACAATATGACACGGAGGGGTTAATGGATGTTTAATAAGACCTATAGTTAGTACATTAGACAGAGTACGGTGTCGTCTTTACAATGGTCGACTGTTTCCTTGTTCTTCACTGAATTGTTTGGAAAGTCAGGAGAAGTTGATTCTGTCTAATTTATATAAAGCCAACTCACATAAACTCACATCTCGAGGGACTTTACAATGCAAAACGTTCCCATTCATCTCCCGCGTACGGTATCTATATTGGTCTAAATTAAATTAAATTAAATTTACATCAACTTAACCAAATTAAATTACAACAAAGGTAATTCTGTGGCACTTTACAAGCTCAAATCAGTCAATTCCAATCAAACTTCAATGCAGACGGTTTAAATTAGCTTCAAGTCAGTGTAATTCATTGCAATGAAATCCAGTCATAAAGTGAGAATAATTATGTTCGATGAACTGCATCTTTTATTTTGAAATTAGAAAATCTTATATTACGAAAGCAAAAAAGCACAGCTGTTTGCTCACATCCATCTCTGCAGTATTCTTTATCTTTACTGTCAAATTACTGTGCACTTGCAACATAATAATCTATTATGTACATGTGTTAGCAAACAAATGATCATAACAAGTGATTATAGTTCATGAGCAAGTGTGTTTTTTTTATAAATGAGAAGCAACAAAAACAACACAACTATTCTCTCAGTTTTAACTTTAATAAGTAGAGATATTAGAGATGCACAATATCTCAAATCACAATTGGTGTGTAGATTCTAATGTGTACAGTTCTTGTGCAGTTCAGATGCAAAAAAAAAAGGTTTCACTGTTCATTAACAAGTTAGTGTCAAAACAAACTAAAGAATGAATACCTTCTTTTAAGTGATCTATCTACACACCACTAAAGGAATGAGGAGATCATTCCAATCCTCAACATTCTTAATATATTTCAATCCAGTAATTCAGATTATTCAGAATTATTTTTAAGTTGTTTGAAGTTTTAGATTAAACAAAATAATGTATCAAGTCACAGAGAAACCATCACAAAAACATTCTAACAGGGATGAAATATTGGGCCACCACAGGCATGGACAAGGTGTTTGCTTTGACTAAACCAGTGGTTCAACAAGGCCACCTGTGTCAGTCTTTAGAAACACAGTTATGTAGGTTGAAGTTCTAAACTTTGCTTTCCAAAGCTATAATTAGTTTCTTTGAAGTACTTTTCACTGTCCTTTCTTTACAACCCAGAAGTTTCTCTACATCCACAGATCTATGTCTTTCATGTCTTCATGGAGCGATCTATGGGTCTAAGGAAAACTCAGGAAAGTGGTGGGGACATGTCACATTTTCCTAATATTTGCAGCTTTAAAACACATGAAAGAAAAGTACTTACTTGACTGTTTAGAGCCAATTTTCCTTGACTTCATCCAGGGGAAAATCCCCCCAGAGTGGCAGATGCTGAGACTACATCCTCTGCTATTCGGATCCAGCTTGTCTTTGGCATGGCTGGAAACCACAGGCTCCATAGGGCACTCGGAAAGTTCATGTGGGTTCAACCTGGAACTGAAGGGCACAGTAGAGGTCAAGTTTGGCTGATCGGGTCCCAAGTCAGGGCCTCCTCCTTCTCTTCCTCCCCTTGCTACTTCAACACATCCCATGCAAGGTTTTGGCACTTGTCCAGAGCTCATTTCAAAACTGTTGCCATGCAGCTGCAGAGGGAGGGCCACAGACTGTTGGGGGTCCATGGACCCCGCAGCTCATCAAAGTGCCTCAAATCAAACTCAGAAGTCCCTCAGCAGTAACAAAGCAGAGGTCTTCTATCTGTCTAATATCAGATCACAATTAACTGAATGAATAAAGGAAAGCAGGACAGAGCATTTGGGGCTGGAAACTAAGAGGAATGCTTTGAATAATATTTACCAGAGGGGGGTACCTTGGTCACGTGTGCCAGTCCTCCAATGGCAGAGCTCTGGAGTTGGAAACTAATCCTGCTGGGAACTTGGGGTGCCCGAAGAAGCTTTTGAGATATTTCTTCAGACATTTTCTGCACGAAGTCCGGCTTCTCCTTATCTGGGGATCTGGGGAAAAAAAAGGAGAATGAAAAAAAAAAGAAAAGAAAAAAAATAAAAGAATCAGATAACGGGATATGAAAGACGCCAAGATGAAAGCTCGAGCTGGATGCGTTCAAACGGAGACAGGGGGAGACAAACAAAGATTACACACGTGTGCTGAAGAGAGTCATTTCAAACCGACCGTAAAGATTTCTGTTTTTATCGTAAATTCTCCAGGATAAACTGGGAGAGGCGCGTCTCGCTGCTGAACACCCTGTGGTAGGTTTGAGCTACCAGAACAAGATCAGGATGATGCAATAATATGCGGTTACTGTGTCATTCGCACCTTATTACGCGGCTGGAAATGAGAGAGATTAAAGTTCAGTGTGCGCTGCTTCCCCGCCCCCTCTCAGACAAACACAATGACAAATGTTGATCTGCCTCTTTTAATGCTGGCACCAAAAGGTAGAGGGCTATAGTCTTCACTTTATTTCAGATTTTTTATTTTTTTATTTTTTTTTTTTTTCTCAAATCCGCAGCAAACTGTAACTTCTCGTTATAAATTGGCGGGCTTTTCCCTTTTCATCACATATGCTTCTAACTGTCCGAGTGCAAGTGCAGCTTATTAGGATTCAATGGGAGTGGTCAAACAAAAGGCTTGTGACAGTCATTGCTGCACAAAGACAAAGGAGGCTATCATTAAAGGTTTTTTTTTCTTTTTTCCCCCTGCAGGACAACTCATTTACATTTTTTTCTGGCTTCATTGTGCAATTTCAGTTTTTGTCAAGTAACAGTTTTATTAATTTATTTTACGTTTAATCCCCCCCTTTTTTGCTGCACCGCTGAATTGGAAAATGGAGAAGAGATTGAGAATATATATATATATATCCAAGGCGTGCCTGTTTGCAGAAATCACAGGCCAACTGAAGGTGAAATGTGCTCCCATAAAATATGGAAGATGGGAGTTAATTTTAAGAAGATGTAAAAGGACGTTTTGGGTGTAAAATTATTCTGTGCTAAAAGCTCCAGCAATTGTGGTTGAAATAAATAGGATCGGAAGCTCACAAATGTGTGTGTGTGGGGGGGTTTTCTCATAATTTCAACATAACACAAACACATGCAAAAACGTGTATATATTATGGAATTTAGCGCAAATTCTGCAAAGAGTAAATGTCCAATAAAAGGGCCTGTGCGCGTAGTGGGCCCGAATCAATCTTGGTTGAAGCAAGCTTCAAATGTAAGTTCCTGCTGGTGTTTCACTGCAACAAAGCTGTCTAGAAAGCCCTCGTTAGATGTCTCAGAGGTGATGGATTATGCACTCAGGGCTGCAAAGCTTGTAAGGAGAGGAGCCTTCCACCCTTTTTTTTTTTTTTTTTTTTTTTTTTTTTTTTGCTTTACGCGTCACCCTTGCTGCCATCATTATGAGGGCTTTACCTGCAACTTCAAAGTGTTTTAAGAAACGACAGCTTGACATTATTTTTGGAATTACAGGAAAAAAATGGATCCACTGTTTCATCACACATAAAGTTTGATATTGGTTTAGTATAGCTGTTATTATTCAGTAATGCTTAATTAAAAAAAAAAAGAATTTGAAAAAGTAATAGGCTACTTTCAAAATTGTTTGTGTATATTTTTACACCATGGATCATATACTGAAACAAGTATTTTAAATCAAAATTATTATTATTATTATTATTATTATTATTATTATTATTATTATTATTATTATTATTATTATTATTATTATTATTATTATTATTATTATTATTAAGCTTAGGTGTGGTACTGGGAGAAATGAGAGGAAAAGTAATTAAATTCATTGTGTTTTCCTTTCCTCGCACCCTTGAACGCACTCTCTCTGAGTTTGGAGATAGAATCTATGATATACTAGCTCAGCAAGACCATAATTTAGCTCCTCCGCGCCTCCACCACAATTCTCCGTGAACTCTGTTTGAACCGCCTCAGCGCCTATCATTTTTCTCTCTCACACAAAAGCGCGCCGGTCGCTCTTGGGTGTCAACCCTTTTACAATTCCTCCTTACCTTCTGCGCTCCCGCGCCCGCTGACACAAACAAGCGAGGAAATTGTCGATAAACTTTTATTTTTCATACAAATAACGTATACGGAGAGAGAAAGAGAGAGAGAGAACCGTACACGAGCTGCGGCTGCGCACAAGCAGGAGGCAAATCTGGCGGCTGCAAGCCAAGATTGTTTTTGTTTTTTTGTTGTTTTTTTTTCCTTTTCTTCCTCTATAAAATATGCATCCATGAAATATTATTTGCAATAAAAACAGAAAAAGCGTAATTGTTTTCGAGAGCTTAAGGAAAATACGGATCACTTAATGCATGTCCAGGGGACATAGCTGTGCGGATAAGAGGAGACTGAAAGAGAGCTGGGGAGAAGACGTTAATGGGTAGAGGATGCTGTCGGTTAAAACGGTGCATACAAATGGCGCTGTCTTTGCAGAGCAAGGAGAAGATTTATGGCCCCGGTGCCCTATGTTGCTGTAAACAATGCAGAGTGAAATGAAAGGACCAGAGTTTGCAGACTGCACTTCATAAGTAGAAGACGCGCACGTGGTCTGTTTGGTACATGTAAGATCGTGCATTAGGTTGTTACTATTATTATTTTTCGTAAGTATACCAAGGTCCCACTTTAAACCTTTCACTTTTTCTAAGGACAGTGCTTGGATTTTATACCATTGTATAATTGGTTTTGAATAAAAAAAAAATGCTTGTTACAACGTATACATAAGTGACACAGTATAAACACAGTAGAATCATATTTATAGCGTCTTTTAAGCAGCTTTGTTTTGCCATCAGGGATTGTTTTGGGTAACTTTACACCATCGAAAAACACCTTTTTATATCTGACATACCACAAAATATGCTAATTAGGATAGGATACGCTGAGAGACACCTATGACAAAATATGGGCGGTCATATTTTAAAATACTTATTACATGTCATACAAATACAAAATAAATACGTTTTTTGCAAAAGCTATTCAAATAGCTTAGCCCTCTATTTTAAATGTTCTAATATTTTTAATAATGTGACATCAATGGTTGCACCTGTATGTGTGCAGAGAAATGCACAGAAATGTTCAGCAGGGCAGCAGCGGATGCAACTGGTGGCACAGTAGAGAAATCATTGTCATAGAACAAATTAAATCTCTTAACCTGTACATAATTGAGAATCTATAGTCTCTTAGATTGCATATTCAGAACACTTGTGCTGATGAAAAGTGAATACCATAACCATAATTCTGTCTAGTGATTGTCTGAGCCCCCGGTGACACCTTTACCGCGGTAAATGGCTTTAATTTCTGGGGTCCTCAACCATGCACCAAATAGGCTAATTAAATATTTCTCAGTGAGGTGTTACACTGACATAAAGTACACTCATAAGTTCACCCAGGCCATCACTCCCTATAGCTACAGTATGTGATGTTAAATCTTCAGTGGTAATGAAACCTGCTTTGTAGTCATCCTGATCTATCTATCTATCTATCTATCTATCTATCTATCTATCTATCTATCTATCTATCTATCTATCTATCTATCTATCTATCTATCTATCTATCTATCTATCTATCTATCTATCTATCTATCTATCTATCTATCTATCTATCTATCTATCTATCTATCTATCTATCTATCTATCTATCTATCTATCTATCTATCTATCTATCTATCTATCTATCTATCTATCTATCTATCTATCTATCTATCTATCTATCTATCTATCTATTTATAATAATAAGATATTACTTAATACGATGGGGACACCCTGGGATGGCCACCATATTGTCCATGTCAAAATGTTAGTAAACTTTGACTATAACAGTTTTTCTCAGTTGATTTTGTGCATTTCTGAAGTAGTCCTTGAGATTTGTGAAACTGTAAATGCGTTACTCAAAACATTTCGAACTACAGGTGAAACATCATAAATTGCCTCCAAAAGCCAGGTAATCTCAAAATATTTAGTTAATCTCTCAAAAGTAAGACTCTGTCTCAAATAACATGTCAGCAGCATTAGACTGATAATCCTTGTGTCACCAATAAGAGTCAAATTGCTTAGTCATGTTGTCAATATAACAGTCTATTCTGGAGGGATGTTCTGTTGTAAACCACGGCATGAGTTCCATTGTAAATTGAACTTGTGGGCGATCAATTAAAGACAAGATTCACATTAACACTGCTACTGCAAGTTGTTGACAGACTTTGTCATTGTGATGCAGAATGGGAAAGACAGCACTGTGAAGCACATGGGAAAAAAAAACTAAACTAGAAATGGGAACACACGACAGTCTCATCCAGGAAAACTAAATGCAGTGCTGTTGGAATTGCAGTGCAGTCTTCCTACACCTCCCATGATGTTCCTGGCTTTTGGGATGCAAATTCTCATCCACATTGCAAAGAATATCTTCTCTTGCAATGGAAAAAAACCCAAAAAACCTTTAGTGTTTTTGTCCAGGCTCTGCAGGAATCCAATGTGATGCTATTACATGATGCATCCATGGCAGAAGTGTCATCTGTGTATGTGTCTGGCAGTCATACACTTTCCATCTCAATGCTGAGCAAAAATTCTCAATTCTTTTTTAAGGAAAAAAGAGGAGAGTCAGAGGAACTCCCTCTGCATCCTGTTGTGGGATGATGTTGGAGTGATGAAAAAACTGGCACAAGTCCTTGGCTTCTTTTGCTTTGTCCTCTGTTTTGCCTCTTAGCATCTCAACCACTCAGCTTCACTCTTCTTCCCACTCTCAGTTGACCCCGTTATCCTCCCATTGTCAGAAATGTAAGGTTGTGTTATGCTCTGGCCGTATACACTATATGTTTGCCAGTTGATGGTGAATGACATGAACTTTGAACTATTTCAGAAAACTGATTGATCACTGGTTGAGCTAATGCTTCTCACATTTGCCTTCATTGGAGAAAGTCAGGATTCACCAGGGAGCAATTTACCAACCCGGGACGATTTAGAGAAAACATAGAATGGAAATGCATAGAAACATGGTGCCATATTATAAACACTTGTTCAAATATTTTGTATGTAAAAAAATTTTTTTACAAGCTTAGATTTAAATTTTTTGGGGTTTGAGAGAATTCAACAGACACCAATAAAATTACATTTTGATCAACATGACATAAGCAATTGAAAGTGTAGGGAAAAAAAGAGAATTTTTAATCACTTGCATGAACTTTCAAAGACATTTGCAACTTGCCCAAAGGAATGAGTAACAGCGTTTTTGATGTTCACAAGTCACAATGATTTGGAGACTGAAAAAGGAGGTTTTAGAACGACTGAGAAAAACTGTGATCACTCTATTCTATCCAGTTAGTATTCAAAATGTTTTTTTTAACGTTATTAAATCCATCTGCTCCGTTATCACTAAGCGCATATGTGCACAAAGTTCTGGTTTGCTCCCCCATATGTAAACTCAGAGTTTTACGGATTTATGACACACCCACCGCTGGTCAATGTGAGGCAGCCTCTCTTCTGTCCCTGGAAAATAGCAGCGTGACCCCTGTTTCAACTTTCTGTCTTTGTACAGCTGCTACAGGGCTGCAGCTTCAACACGCACACAACAACGCGACTAGCTTTCATCACAACCCTGAGTGGTTGAAGGAGCCACTCACCTGAGACGAGTGGGCAAACACACGTACAACCGGCCAACCTGACAATGACTGCGGGTCATATAAACCGGGTGAGCGACAGATCAGAAGTGGCCGGTGCTGTTTAGCGCTTGTTTAAACATCTCGATGGTTCCTCGAGTAAAGTTTTTACACCTTCCGAAAGAAAGGAAGGGAGGGAGGGAGAAAAAGCGAGGCCTTGCCGGAGGTGCACCATAAATCACAGAGCGCCTGCAGCGGTGCAATGTGAGCCGAAAATCATGTGTGATTCAACAGTCTCAAGTCAGAGAAAAAAAAACCCGGTGGAGCTGAGTAACTGCTCAGGAATTTAGGCAGTCCACTGCAAACTCACCAAACGCACCATGATCCTGCACGCTCATCGGACAGGGGGCAATAGTGAATTTGCGAGATTACAGCAGATTGGGGCAGAGGGAATCCTAACTGCGATATAGGCTATCTTAAATTAGCATTGCAGAACAATCTTTCGCCGATAAGCATACTGACTGAGAACATTTCCTGGTTAGGTAGGTGGCTTTCTAAAATTCAACGTTACCTTTCGACTGGAGTGACGAACTTTACAGTGGGCTGCACTCATTACATATTTGTGTGAGAATAGTCATAAAAAGTACACGATGTTCACTTTTTGACTTTTTGACTAGATAAACGTGTGCGTAAACATCCAGGCAGAGTCTAGTGTGCGATAAAGCTAGTCAATAATAATAATAATAATAATAATAATAATAATAATAATAATAATAATAATAATAATAATAATAATAATAATAATTTTTGGGTTTAAACTTAGAAGGTGCCAGATAATTTGTTTTTAAAACTTTTAAACATTGCAGTTTTTTTATATTATATATTACACAGATCCATCATCATCATGCAGAGATTTCTTGATTCTCGGGCAAAGGAATATCAAGTCGTGCCTCAAGAATGCATTTTCTGCCTGACATTAATCTTTCCTAACAAGAGCTCAAACAAAAGGTGCAAGACGTTTTCGATGTCCAGAGTGTAATTTGAGCTCCACTTGTAACCTCCAAGACTTGCAGCAGGAAGACAGGTCAAATGTGTACTAACACAGAGACATGTGCGTTTGACTTTCACTGACAGCTGTTTACCTCGAGATTATAATGCACGCAGTCGAGCATTTTCCCGTTCTATAATCACTCATGTAGCCTAAACTGGGCTGGCAAAGCTGCTGTTTTCCATGTAAAAGTAACTTGAAGTAACACAGACCAGTTGAGAAAGGCATTGCTTGGAAGTTACGTTTACATAATTATATATTCAAGCTAATAACCATTTCTGCTTCTTACATCAGAGATTCTAAACTATTTCATACACGATGCATAGTGAATTTATTAGGTGGTAATAGTGTTATATTTCGTTACTTTACCTCCTGGGTATATATATATATATATATATATATATATATATATATATATATATATATATATATATATATATATATATATATATATATATATATATATAGAATTTAATGTTAGCGATAACTATTCAAGTACTTGTGGAGGTCTCATTGAAAAGTTTCCAAGGAGTTTTTGTGTAAAAAGAGAAAGACAACACTTGAAGGTCCTCGTTCAAAAACTAATCACAGTGACCAAGTGTCCTAGTACTGTCAGAGACGCCTATAATTGGCAGCTGGATTTTGGACACCGGAGCCAACCTGGGAGCAGAAGTCACATGAGCGCAGCAAATGACACTATTTATAGCCGCAGCACCTTTTTATGAGACCTCAGAGAACGCTACTAATCGCCGTAGTAAAAATATTCATCGAGTTTGTCAAATTTGAGGCGCAATTGCAAGACATAATCTCAAGTGGTTATTTTTTATTGCTATAAATTATGGGTAACGTTACTGTGTGTATTTGTGTAAGAACTCGCTCCCTAAAAAGATTCGCGCCAGATGAGGAAAACGCAGATTTCGAAGTGCTGCAGCTCCGCTGGACGCGCAGAAGAGCGCTGTCCGAGAGTTTAACACTGTCCGGTGTCACGGTGCTTGACAAAGGGAGCAACACATGCAGTGATGCCCCGCCGCAGGCCCCTTCTATACAGCCACAACCCAGAAAAAACCCCACAAAGAAAGCCGAGGCCAAGGGAGGACCGGCGAGGGCGCCCACAGAAGGTACACGCATAGAAAGTGAGTCAGGTCACAGGGTTGGAGAGGTCGGCCATCCAGACTGAAATGAGCCTAATGGAACAGAAAATGTGTCCTCGAGATGAACTCGGCCTTCTCCCATTTCGCCCCCCAAACTTCAATGAAGCACCTTTTCAAGCCCCGCGACATGGAGGCGACAGGGCCGAGAAAAGGGGCTGGAGGGATGCTGCGACTGCGGAGAGCACATTAATTTTTCTAATCTGTCCAACAACATAAAGGCTCCTCGATTCATTTTTCAGCGCCGCCTCACCGCCATTCTATTGCCTTCTGCAAAAGCCATGTCTCAACAGCATATTTTAACAGGCTTGTGTTTGTACTATAAATGCAAAGAAAAGCCACAAAACAAAAACAAAAAGTCACTATTAAAGGGTCCAAACTTACATTTGCGCATGCTTTTTAGTTAATCCGGCTGATACCGCACAACATTTGATGTTATCAAAACTGGCTATCATCACAGCTGTTTTCCAGGACATTATACAGAGTTCCGTGGTGCAAGATTGATGATGGAAAATACCTCTTCCCTTTGTGTTGTTGTGCCTCCCACTACGCAAGGCATTTTATACGACCTATTCATGCCACAGTTTCAATAATCTATCAAATGCTTGGGCTTCTTTGGGTCTGAGTCATGCTCAAATTACATTTACCTAAGAGAAATAAAATCAGCAAACAAACAAACCAATGCAATTTAAAACAATTAAAAAAGTAAAGAGAATTAAATGCTAAACCTAAGTAGCTGCAAACAGTGCTAAAGTCTATTTTTCCTGGGATTGCAGGGACAATTTCACATGTACTTTGCTGCTACACAGAGGCACATATGCATGCAGAGGTTAGAAGACACAAGAAACCATTAACACTCCTCCTCATGCAGGCCAGACTCTGACAACAAAGGTCAGCATCTTCGCTGTGATATATTTCACGCCACACCATGCATTAACACTGAATCTGCGTTCAGCCCACATTTTAGTTAAATTTTCATTTATTTCATTATGTGAAAACTCAGTCACATGGCACAGTGGAGCAATATAGAAAAAAAGAAAGCAGTGTGACTGTGTGTGTGTTACAAAATAACTATGTTACAAGCGTCTATCAATTCTAATATATTACGAATGCAAGTTCTAAATTAAAAGCATGCATTTTGGTTTCGAAGTCGAAAGTGGGGCTATTTTGGTAGCACTGGCAGAAAGCAGTGCAGAAGTGGACTGGATGGGGCCCTCAGTAGCTTGTCTGCAGCGCTAATTGAATGCCCTTCAGACTGATGAGGTTGCACGAAATGCAAGGAGTAAACTACTTATTTCTTTTCCATATTTTTTGGAAACAGCTTCATTCTATTACAAGGAAGGCTGGACACAAAACACACGAGCACACATTCACACACACACACACACACACACACACACACACACACACACACACACACACACACACACACACACACACACACACACACACACACACACACACACACGCACGCACGCACGCAT
Source organism: Gambusia affinis (assembly GCF_019740435.1). NCBI lineage: Eukaryota > Metazoa > Chordata > Actinopteri > Cyprinodontiformes > Poeciliidae > Gambusia > Gambusia affinis. The sequence goes on from NC_057868.1 coordinate 5,523,676, forward strand.
TCACACTCAGACGCACACACATCAAGTCTTTACACGTTGCTAATTTAAGGGCGCAGGAAAAACAAAGTCAGAAAACAGTGGTCCTGTTTGGTATTTACACATCTGTACAGTTTTTAAACATCCTCCTATAGCAGACCTCGTCTTAGCAAAATGAACGTCGAGCAATACGTATGTAAAACTAGTAGACACTCACCGTTTTTATTGACCAATATGAGTAGCACAAGTACACTAAACTCCGTTTATTGCATTTCACAATAGTCTGCTTTGTAACGGTCTAAACACAACATCAACACCACAAATAATAATAATAATAATAATAATAATAATAATAATAATAATAATAATAATAATAATAATAATAATAATAATAATAATAATAATAATAATAATAATAATAAAAAAACTAAAAATGCAGATCAAAATCCCGTTTCTGAAATACACGAGGTAAATTCACACATTGTTGTTATCCTAAACATACACGTTCAGAACCAATGCTGTGTTCAAGCTTTTTTTTATATATACCAAAATAATTATTATTATTATAGTGATATCCTTCCAGTGTTGTTTGAAATAAATAGATTGTGCATTTTACCTTGGGCAGCAGGGCAAAAAAATGGCCCACAATAACATTTCGATAAAATGTATATTTTGTTTTTGTAGTTTCACTCCTTCATTTTAATAATAATAATAATAAAAAAACACCAGAATAACCGAACTTCAAATAAATTAAACCCTGTTTCACGTAAAAAATAAATCATCGGTATTCGCAGTAATCCATGCTATATAACATGCATTTTTATATAACTTTGGACTTAAAGGAAACCGCACAAGATAGCTACGAAAACAAAATATATCATTGTTCTATAAATAACAAGTTCTCCGTGTACCCCAGGTGGATGGTTCGTGGTTTTATAACCTGGTAATATCCTCGCCATGCTGTGCTCCTGTGAGTTCGTCGGGGGCCCCAGTGTTGGTGGCCGAGACAGCGGCGACTCCGCCGGCCGCAGAGCCTGTGTTGGACCCGGAGGAGGAGGACGAGGAAGAGGAGGAGGATCTCACTTTGGTGTTCGGCAGCCTGTGATCCTTTTTCCATTTCATCCTGCGGTTCTGAAACCAGATTTTAATCTGCCGCTCGGAGAGCACCAGGGTGTGCGCGATCTCAATGCGCCTCCGTCGGGTTAAATACCGGTTATAGTGGAATTCCTTCTCCAATTCCAAGACCTGCTGCCGGGTGTAAGCTGTTCTAGACCGCTTTGGCTCCGTCCCATTGTAACCAGAGTTCACTGGGAGGAAAAAAAAACAAAAAAAACGGGAGATGTGGAGAGAAAGGGTAGAAGGAGAAGGGAGAAAAAAAGGAGGGGGTAAACAAAGTGAGATATGGCTCAGAAAGATTTATTAGACATGGATGTTTAGCTGTTTGAGGAAATTTAAATGGGAAGTTAAGAACTTCGCGTAATGAGAGGACACTCACACCCAACCATGATCTAAATTATTAATGCAAGATCACAAAGCTCAGATTTTTTTTTTTTACCCTTCTCTTCTCTTATTCATTTCTCCCCTCCTCTCTCTCTATCGCGCAATACATAACAGCAGAAGCCACATGGTGATACGGCTGCCCTGAGTATACCTCGGCTATAAAATTTATGGTGGGTGTAATTACCAATGCCGAGTCGTAAATCCGCCTCAATTGTGCCATTTCAAAGGCTTCCCTGCTATCGGAGCAGGGGCTGGCAACGAGATGGGAGTCAGAGGGGCTTGATAAAGGGAGGGAAGAAGGGGAGAGAGGAGCGTGAGTAGAGCAGGGGGAACATAAACACCACAAGTTGCCTACCAGTGCTGACGTGAATTTTCTTCATCCACGGGTACACCACGGGCTGTTTGGAGGAGACTGTGCTGTTGGGATGCTCCGGGGTGGCTTGGTTGCAGGCGGAGGCTGCGGCCGGCGGGGTGGCGGGGGACATGGACAACTGTGGGGTCTCACATGACGCAGGCTGGCCCTTTCCCGTCAGCAGGTGCGCGGAGTGGGGTATTCCGTGTCCCCGCGGCGTGTCGGGCTCGGGGATGCTTGCACAGTTATACTGGCGCTCTTGGTAGCTCGCCCGCGGAGGAGGGTATAACTCCTGGTGGTGATGCTGGTAGCCAGTGTCCCTTGCGCGGCTGTAATATTCTGGACTGTGCTCGGGGATGTAGTTGTTTTGCGAATATTCCTCGCATGGAGGAAATTTCGGATCAATGTAGTTAGACTCCATCAAATACGAGCTCATGATCATTAATTTCTGGAGTGGAAAATAATTTTTCTAGCTTTGTCGTTTTTCTGCTCCATAAAGCCCTCCTACTTGCGAGCAGCCCTGTAAAGTTACTTTAACCACGTGACCCAGTTGCCCAATAGCAGAAGAAGAGGTAGTTCCCGGATAAGGAACCAGAGGTATTTAGCATACCTACAGTCGCCATTGTGGGCACAAAGCGCTCTCTCTCTCTCACTGTCTGCTCGTGTCTCTTTATCCCTCCTTTTTCCCTCTTCTTCCCACTGCTTCCTTCTCTGGTTTTGTTACCAAGGTAATTGATCTTGGGGACAAAACTAGTAGCTGCTGACCAAGGGAAAAAAATAAATAAAACAGGCAAAATCCATGGCTACCAATTATTCAAAGGGACAATGGTTGGCCAAGGATAAAGCACAACAATAGAAAACCAATCATTTTATTAGCTTGCACACTTTGCATAAAGGTTATATGCAAATTAATGAAGGCACGTTTTTAATCAGTATTAGTTCAGCTGGGAAACTGACAACCGACATCACATCTGATAGCTGGACCTTTCTGAAAATAAAAACAATTTAATTCACTTGCTTATTAGTTGTTCCCTGATTAAACATGCCTTGGGCATTTTTTTCTGTTTGTTTTGGCATTTTGTAGTAAACCTTTACTTAAAATCAAAATCAAATCTAACCTCTGAGCTTCCATACATGCAAATGCCTCAAATAACATTAAAGCACACACTCTGAAAGTTTCAGGAGGTTAAATTTAAGACTTTTATAGATCATCTTAAAAGACTGGAAGATGTGGCTGAAAACCGTATCATGATACAAGCATTTCATATCAATCATATTAATAGTTATTAATTTTGTCTTTGTCTTAAATATTGCCAAACTGATGGTGTGATTTATCCCGTTTTTACTCCACGCTATTGTTATAATTGTTGTTGTTTTTATTATTATTACTATTATTATTAAGCATATGAGGCATAATGGCAAAACCTTAAACTGCTGCTGCACAAGTTAGTCAACAAGTTGTTGCTAGGTAACTAGTGAGTGAGATAGTTGATGCACCCGCTATCAACTTGTCCTGATAGGTTGAGTCAACTATGGGGTCTCACATGGCAAACCTCTGCCTACATCACCCAGAAGGGTTTGCGGATCTGGATCAAAGGTAGGCAAAACATTTTTTCAAACATATCTATGTTTTCAGACATATGATCAAACATGTGAAAGATATGTATCACATGTCGATCATGATACATATAGTTATTGCTTTATTGTCCAACCATACTATTATAATTAAGTGAATTTCAAAAGCATCTCCACTAATAATGTAGCTAGCTTGCAGCTTAAATGGAACCGAGCTAAAATGTTTACACATGTTGCTCAGCTTCAGCCTTTATTTCCAAAGAAATATTATTAATTCAGTACTGGGAGAAGATATAATCAAGTGTTTGGATTTTTGTGACTTCTAACAGGATCCATTATTGCAAAGGATCAAGAAGCTTTGTGTTTTGGTCAGAAGTTAAGGGTAATGGACAAATGGGTCAAACAAAAAAATATTAAAACCAGTAAGGGAAACAATATAACAACAAAAGAGACCTGATAAACTGTAATTCACACGCTTGTGCTGCTAACCTGGGTGTTTGTAAAACCTTTTTTTTTTTAAATCTAGATTCAAGACTTTTTAAGACCTCTCTGAAAACCTGCAAAATGGCTTAAGGCTGGAACATACACTGAGTAACATTATGGATCTCAAATGCAACTCAGCTGCTTCAGAATCTGGGTTGAAATCTGTCACAAGTTAATTTCTTCTCAGTGCCCTACTAATGTCAACACACCAGTTTGAATCTTGTACCTGTTGTGATGTCATCAACCGCAAAACAGACTGAGTAGACTTACAGTTCTTTGTACCTGAAGTCTGCTTTTAAAAATCTTTATTTCTTGTGCAATTCATAGTTTATTATCCAGCTGTATTTTTATCCTCAGTGCATATGTGTTATATACCTCCGGATAGTGTCTTTAATGCTTTTAAGAATTAGAAGAACTTCCAAGAGTCACTAAAAGTGATTTAGATGCAGATATTTATTAGGTTTGTGGTTCAGTCTGTAACAGAACACAGGAGATGTGAGATGTTCAGGAGATGTGGTTTAATTCTCGAAGCAGACCAACCATGGAGCAAGCACCAATGGAGATACAGCCTAAAGAAAAGCAAAAAAAAAAAAGAACCTTCACTTTTACATTGTTTTTCTATGATGTTAAACCAAACATTTATGCTTTAACACTTAGAAAGCATAATTTTCAATATAATCCTAGTAAGACAAACATGGAAAAAAATTCATACATCAAACATTCCCACAGATTTAATGCTATACACAAATAAAATTCAAATCAATCAACTACAGAAAACATAAGAGTAGATCTACACATGGATAGAAAGTTTTGTGCACACTACCAGTGTTTACAATGAAGAGTCATGGCAATCATGTTGTATGGGAAGTCTTTGAAAATACGAGAACCTGTGACAGTAAGTTCTGCTTCCTAAGGATGCAACAAGCACTTCATTAACAACAATTTTGCTAAATATACAAGTACAAGTCATTTAGCAAAGTTTGGTTCTAATCACAAAGCTGGGGTCAATCTTAATCACACAGGTGACAGTTTTTAAAATCACAAACATCATAAGGCCACAAAACATGCAGGTCTGAAAGACGCAATAAAAGAATTCCAAAACGTTCAAATATTAAAATTCTGCATTAACTAGAGATGACTAGGTAGTTAAGCTACATGTGGTTCTTCAGGTCAGAAAGTTGCAATCAAGAGAAATGATTAATACCTTAGAGCCTGTCTAAATAGTCTTCTTAACCCCACATTAATGTATCTTTTTACTTAATTCTTCATTTTTGACTTCATTCATTTGCTACTCACTGCACATGATGGGAATAATAAAAGTACAGCCATACAGTAGGTCATTTACCGGCATCCTTGATAATGGTTAAGACAAAACACCACAACGTGCCACAGCTCATTAGTAAACTGCTCAGGAGGTCGTTAAATGACATAGCATCCCTTAAAATATACACAAGAGGTTAGCTCAAATAGCGAAATTATATTTAATTCTTTGATATCAGCTGTCCAAATGTTTACGACTACAAGGCAATATTTCTTCTCAGCTGTTACTATGCTAATCCTGGCTAAAGCCCTGACCATGAGTTACATGACTTGTGGTTGACTTTTATGTTGTAAACTGATGCTGTAAGGCTGCCTCAACTTGGCTTCCCATTCTTCTCTCATCTCTTCAATCATGCTACTTATAATAATAATAATAATAATAATAATAATAATAATAATAATAATAATAATAATAATAATAATAATAATAATAATAATAATAATAATAATAATAATAATAATAATAATAATAATAATAGGTTTAAGTCTGTGAAATAAATATAGGTCAGTATTTTGGCCACTGTGCAAGCCAGGGGATCCATTTCCTCAGGCATAATTACATAATAAGTTTAAAAACGATGTGAAAAATGCATATCATAACTCTGGCAGTACTGTTTGTAAAGAATGCGCACGACATTTCTATTACCCCTACCGAGGATGTTAGAGGCGTTTTATAGAGCAATAAAAGCCGTAAATCAGTCACTTTTAAACGACCCCTGGTTCCCGGTGTGTTTTACAGGCTCTGACACAGTAGTAGCCGCACGCTGCTCATGGCTCCCTTACTCTGTGGCCTCTCTAGCTGCCTCCACAAAGTGTGGATCTGTGTGAACTACGAATACACTCCGTGACAGCGTTATTGCATTGTTGCTGTGCCAGGGTGTAAGGATCATCGCAGGTGCTTCATGTGTGTGCAGAAGCGGGGCAAAAACAAAGAGAGACGAGCAGAAGCAGAGTTAGGCGCAACGCAGTCCATTGGCTGGCGAGGTATTCCAGTTGCCCATGTATTCCTGTAGAGACGTATTTGCGAATGTTTGTGCAGCACGCAAATTTGGTTCTACAGGGTACATATAGACAACTAATGTGCTTTCTGTTTGAGGCTGTAGAGGTGAACTGTCGGGTAAACGTCGGTGAAAAGCAGGTTATGGTAGAAGCATGCCTTCTTCCGAGATGTTAACAATCACACAAATTGTGCGTGAAAAGCTGATGCGCTTCATCTGGACGAAGCGACACAAACGTATTTTGTTTGTCTTCTGTTTTCCCTCGTTAAAGAGATCTATGCGCAAACACGCGCGAGTATACGCGGGCACACAGAGAATACGTGGGCTCTCCTTTCACTGCACTCTGCCTTTGAGGTGGCTCCTATATGAATATTCAGTCACAAACACGGCGGATACAAAAGGACGGCGTGACAGCAGCAGATGAAAAATAAGTTCCCATTGTTCCCAACCATTTCTTCTGCTCGCCATTACCATACTGACCGCTCGGTAACCTTTCTTCCTGACACTCTGGAAGCTAATGAGAAAAGCCTTGGATGAAAAATGCTACCTTGGACATGTGACCTGTTTCGAAAAGGGGGGTTGTGGGGAGGGGAGTATGGAAATAAAATCAGCAAACTGATTCTGAATCAATTGAATTGATTAAAGAAGAGAGGCATAAATAAATAAATAAGTTGATGCACATCCTGATGTGTGTATTTTTATCCAAATCACATTTTTGTTTTATTAATTAATGAAATAAACAAGCTGTGAATTCTTTATGTAATAAATGCAATCCAGAAAACGTACCCACTTGGCTGCGTCGTATTTTCATCTAAATACATGATATTTGTCGTGCACCCAACCGATATGAACGCCACGCACTCCCTCTCGCCCCATGAACTCATGGCGAGCGCATTTTAATATTAGTTAGACAGCCTGACCCGCGTTTCACCCCTCGCGTTTGACTGCTTCCAATAGTTCACTGCCAAGGATTATTGATGGAGAGACAGCAATGAATTCTTTCTCCCCTCACAAATGGCTTTGAGATCGTGCACCTAGTTCAATAACTAGTTATAATGTAGAAGTACAAAAAAATGAGACCCTCAGGCGGACTAATTTGATGTTTCATTTGTTCATTTGAGGGATTGTTAAGCTTTCTCCGTGCACCCCTCCACGCCGAACCCCCACCGCTCCACACACACCCTGCTAAACAACTCTTATACATGCGTGTTCACACATGTATCCATGTAAACAGAAAATTTATCAAAACGGCACAGAAGTCTCAGTGTCGATCACGTTTTTGGTTTGTTTCTTTGTTTATTTTTGTTTATTTTATTTTATTTTTTTATTGCTTCCAGTGTCCGACTGGCTGACCTGAATGCAGAAGCTGCAGCAGTATTCCGCTCCCTGATGAAAATGGTTACGATGCGCTTTTAATCAAACCCTTAATGTAATAGCCTCCACTCGTTTACCCTCCCCAGGTGTAATAACGTTAGGCAGAGATGGTCCGGTTAAAATAAAAAGTTTTAATGAAGTGCAGACAGACTGGAGACCAGTTGGCTGTGTATGCTGGTTGAAAGCGACCGCCAGGGGAGCAGAGGTGCTTTTTAGAAACTGGATTCCCCCACATAAACCGCTGCGGTGCTGCAGCTCATTAGACCCGAACCGTAATGTTACAACACACATAAGCTCCTCAAGAACAAAACAACCACCTACGCACCCACGCTATTAATTGGACGAAAAAAGCGTCACAATTTGTATTGCAACGTCGTGTAGGTTAGTCGAGTACTTATAGGCCTATACTTATATAGTTATATACTTATATACTTATATACTTAGATACTTATATATTTATTTATAACTGTATAGGTTTAACGATAGCAGTTTTATATATTCCCAACCATAAAGATTTATGGTGAAGGAGATTTATATACGAAATAAATCTACAGTTGGTCTCACCTTGACCCGACGAACTGTCTGAAAACAAACAAAAAATGAATAAATTATCGTTAAATGGCTCCATGTATATTTTGAAAGTTGGTGTTATAATTTCGATATAAGCAGAAGAAATTATTACCATCCGAGTAATATTAATTTATCTTCAAAAATGGTAAATATGACAAATAAAAAATATTAATTTTTGTTCCACGTTGTTGAATAAATATTTTAAAGTTAAGTACATTTAGTAAGTTACGTGTAAGTTTACATATGTAAATGTGACACGTTGAAAAGCATGGATTATTTGTCGCATATTACAAGATTAATCACAAGTAATAATATTCCTGAAAATAAAGTCCAGGGGAATGAAAGAGAATAAACGTAACATGAAACAATTAATACGTTCCTTTTCCAATTTTTTCCTCCCAAAATAGAACGAAGTATTTACTTTTCTTCTTCACTCTTGTTATTTTTATCTTAATAATATTTTTGCCTGTTAATCACGCATTCCTGGAGGAAGACTGTACGGAAAATTTGAAATGTTTGAGCGCCTGCAGAACAGAGACAGTGGAAGGAATTTAAGACAGATCGTTTTCAGACGATAAAACTAAATTTACAAGCAATTTGGTATTTCCTTGGGCAAGAGCTACTATGAATAGAAGTCCCTAGACTTCAGCGCCTGTGAATTATGGCGAAGAGTCAATAAAATAAAGTCACGACTTTGTCTTCACATTGTAAATAAAATCAGCTCATGTTCGGAAACTGTGCAACGGAGATATCTGCCTCTTGTTCGAGCCCCAGACAAAGGGAAGCCTATGCTCACCCGGAAATGACCTCTGTGGGTTGAAGGATGGCAGTGTCAGCTCCGTAGGTCAGAGAAAGGAATACAAGAGCACAGAGCAAGACAGTGAAATCGGATGTTTGGGCCGGTTTCACTTTTAGAATCAAGTTTTTGAGTTGCCATGAACACCTCTGTGGAATTTATTCAAGCATCTCACGGAATTAAAGGTTTAAATACAGCACGTCCATTGCAGGTGCACAATCGCGCATGTCAGTATTCCTGTTAAGAAAACAGGAAATAATTTTTTTATCCATTTTCTTTTGCTGATAAAAACATTTAACCTGGAATTCCTGATAGTTTCCTCACTGAATTATAGCGAAATCTTTCTAAAAATAAAGAGAATGCATAAAAAAATATGTCTCCCCCCCTCCCCCCCAGCGCATCACTCATACAGGAGTATGTTACACAGTGCCCCCTATTGAAAGTCTGTGATTGATCTTCTACACCTGGAAACAAAGTCCATACCTCAGGATTGGAAATTTCGAATACCAAGTACAGGCAACGTAATGCATTCAAGACACAAGCAACCAAAAGAACCGGAGAAAGTAGAGGCGGCCATTGCACCTTGTTAACTTAGGAGAGAACTCATCAATCTAAGCTTTAATATCAAAAAATTATTGCACCTCCACACATTGATTGGGAGTAGCGAACTGTTTCTGCAGGCGGAGCTGTTTGCTTAGCCATATGGGTGATTAAATGATGTCTCCAGCTGAGCAACAGAAAACTATTGAGGTCATAAGATGTCGTTGGCTCATTAGTCTCCGAGTAAATCAAACTGGAAATATCTGCTGATATCCATGAGAACACAGACGGTGTGAAATGTGCAAATATTTATTCAATTTTCGCTTCACAGTCAGAATGTGTCACTCAAGATAAGATCTGCAGATCGGCATGGTCAGAAAATGGCCATGAAACCACGATGACGACAGGACGTAACCACGAACACTGTGAAGACCGCAGTGTCAAGGTGGGGGAAAAAAAAGTCGTATTAATGTCTTACTGTAAACACTTGTATTCTCTACAGTTCTTTACTGTATGATGTGATAGCATCATGTTATTGTAGATTTTTAAAAAAGATTACCTTACAATAATAATAATAATAATAATAATAATAATAATAATAATAATAATAATAATAATAATAATAATAATAATAATAATAATAATAATAATAATAATAGGCACTATGTACTCGACCCTGAAATTATATAGGCACCTGTTCTTGACTGCTTAATATTTCAGACTTCAAAATATTTGTTACTTGCATTGGAGAAATTATTTATAGCCGTTTACGCCATTTGTTTTCAGCAGAGAATAAAACTAAAAAAACAATTTTTACTATTATTAGTTGTATGCTGATGTGCTGAAGTTAGTCCAATTTTAGTGCGGAGGTGAGTCACAAGAGATACTTGACAATTGTTGACGTTGACTAATTGAGGCTTTTTAGCTGTTACAATAAAGCTAAACGGGTTTGTTTTCTGAACTGAAAACAAACCCGTCTTTTCTTCGCAGCACTTTTTCAAATAGTCAAAGCTACAAGAATTTTAAGTAGAACTTAACCAAAATGTTTTATTTTGCAAGTTGCAGGATTGATTGCGGAGTAAGTGGGGAGGAGGACGCCGGAAGATTTTTGTGAGCTCTTATTTTTTCTTCTTTTTTTTAGTTTTTTCTTTGATTTTTGTTTACCACTGCTGTGTTTCTTCAGAAACTTTTATTACTAACTCTATTTATTTTTACGGTGGGGATATACAACTGTAAATAAACTGCTGCAGCCTGTTTAAGCCAGCTTTAAGATCATCAGCGTGATTTACAAATTTAGGCATTAAATGCTTAATTCTGTTTGTTACAGATAAAGAGAAGAGCAATTTCAAACTCTTTGCTTAAACGTAGCTCAATGGAGTCATCATTAGTTGATCTAATTAGGTTTATAGTTAACCCGTGCATTCAGAGTCACTCCATCATACAGGGAAAAAAATAATTAAGACAGCACAGACGCAGGCAAGTATTTAAAGTTAAAGCAACTTACTGCAGAAGCAGCAGGTCTCACACCTCCGCGCCGTTCCGCTCTGCTCTACAGTCCGGAGAAAGGTACTGCGTCCTCCGCCACCACCACAAAGCCCTTTCCTCCTCCGATAAAGGGGAAGCCAGCAGCTGCGATTCCGGACAGTTAAGATTATATATGATGTGTATATATCGAAGGTTTGTCAGCTCTTCCAGGCCATAAAACCCACTTAAACGACACCACGTGCTTCCCACGCACCATTCACAGGCCCTGCTTGGGGCAATTGGCATATGTAACCTTGTAAACTTTAAAATCCCCAAAAAAGAAAGACTTGAATGCAAGCTCTCGCGTTTATGTTTATAGGCCCCAACACAGCACAGGGAAAGTGGACGCTGCCGTTGACCAGTTCAAATAAGGGGAGATCATATGGGAGGCTGTTAGTTTGAAAGGTGAGTTGATTGTTTTTATTTTATTTGCACTAAGTGAAGAGGGGAATTACCTCATAACCTTGGGCTTGAATTGAGACGACCAATGCTGTGAAGCGGCGTTTTTAAACAGCAATCTAACGAGACCAGGGGCTGAAACAAATCTGACCATATGGCCCCCTTTACAGAAAATGACGCGTCAGTGTGCGGCCACAGGAAGCCGAAGCTTTGCATCCAACTTTGTGTTGTTCTGACAGGCTGGTGTGGCCCTTCCTCATCCCCTGACAAAACAGGAAGCAGAGTGTGCCTGTGGAGTGCTGGAAAAAGCGGGTAATAAAGTTTTATGAGGGGGGGCCTTAAACTTTAGAGCGTGTTTGTCAGCCTGAGAAATTCTGGGGACCCGAGAAAACCTGACAAAACAAAAGAAATTGCACTGTGAAAAGACAGAAGTACAGTTTTATTTAGCAGGCAAATAAATGCAACATAATTATTCTAAGATGCACCTTTTTTTTTTTTTTTTTTTTTTTTTTTTGTTGTTTGTTCTGCAATGGGTCCCGATTATGAAGAGAAAAAATAACTCAGAGTAAAAGTTGCTTTTTTAACGACTTTATTTGTTTACAATCAACAAACTGGCCATCAAGCAGGCCTTGTGTGTACCAGGCACCTTTAGTTTACTAAGGGAAACAGACGTAGCTTCATTGCACATTACAGCGTTATCATACACAATCACAAGGTTATGACAGACAGCATGGATGACAAACCGATCACAGACACATCATACCTTCAACAAATCCTGATTTCTCAAAAGAAAACAAGAGGACAAACACTTTTTAGCTAATTTTACTTTTCTTGCTCACTGACCTTAATTTTTAATGGCACGCTAAAGACGCTGGAAATGATCCCCAGAACTCTCGGTGACTACTTCTTCTTTTTTTTATATATCCTGTGGCATGAACCAAAATGAATAACGTTGTGCAGCTTTTTTTAAAGCGCAATCTGAACCAGAAGCCTTGAAGGATTCTTCTCCCACTAGACCTTTGCTTTTTTCCACCGTAAAGTGGGGTTATCATCGCATAGCAAGCAAATTAATTTAGAAATGTAAACCGATTGATCATAGTGAGCGATATTCAATACATTAGGTTCCAAACCGCAGAAAGTGACACATAATTGGTGATGAAGCACACAGAACCGTGTCATGATGTCATTGCTCCTTATAGCGGTTCATCCGAAGGTCAGGCGGGCATCTCCAACTCTACTGTGCAAGTGTGGAGGTGCAAAAAAAAAAAAAAAGAAAAGAAAAGAAAACTGCTGCTGCTTTTCTTCTTTTACTCCTTCACTTTGATCTTTGAGTCCTTCTTCCACTTCATCCTTCTGTTCTGGAACCAGATTTTGATTTGCCTCTCGTTTAGGCACAGGCTGTTGGCGATCTCTATGCGCCTTCGGCGGCTCAGGTAGCGGTTGAAGTGAAACTCTTTCTCCAGCTCCAGAGTCTGGTAGCGGGTGTAACTGGTCCTGGAGCGCTTACCCTCCGATTCTGAAGCGGCATTAAAATATGTCAGCGTTCAGGAACATCATATTGCACAACACGTTCGCATTTAATCGAGTTTCAGGCATGTAATTGAAAGTGTGAGATATAAAGCATACATGTTCATTTGAGGCCTTTTTATAATAGTGGACTTGCTCACTCAAACAATATCACACGGACAGAAACAGTTGACACGATGCAGTAAAACCTCAATATTATTTATGCAACCACTTACATTGTTTAAAATATGAAGAAAAAACCCATTTCTCAATAGACTCTTGTTTAGCTGTAACAAACCAGAGAACAGTTTGTGGGCCTCCCTGTGAACTTACACAATAGTAGCGTAGCGTAACATCACGGTGAGCGAAACCAACATGGGTCCTTAAAGAAGCACTTAAACTGATGCGACCTGGTGTTTTCCAACTGTTTTGTAATTTATAAACTTGCACAACATTGCTATGTAACGCAACAGGCATATAGCCGCCGGTTATTTAGATTAATCCAACATTCCTGCTGCGTGTTTTCTTTGCCAGGCTTTCTTGGTTCTTGTTTTGTAGCTAATGCGTTTACAATCTTCTTTGCAGCTAAATTGTCTGCCAGTTTGCTCATTGGAGCCACGAAGAAGGAGCATGTCTATTCAAATCTTTCAGAGGTGAAGAGTTCACGATTGGGTCAGGGCACTGGTGTGTCCCAGAGTTCAATCAAAGGCTAAAGCTGTTTTTATTATTATTATTATTATGTTCCCTCCTTGGGGATGCTAGAAATTCATAGGCATGTAGAGAAGGGAGAACTCTACAATTACTATTATATAGCTGGATTTGTACTATTATTTTCCCGTTTTATCATATTTTTGTTCTCTTATCCAATTATTTTGCCATAAATCACAGCACAGATCACCCCTTCACCGTAACAGAGCAGGTTTACGAGCAATAGATGCCTTTGTCATAAAATTTATGACCGCGAGTTTTTATTATTTCCTGCTTTTGGCCTATAAAACTCAAGAGGGACAGTGGAGCGAGCGAAACCAAGTGTTGCTGCGTTAAGAGCGAGCACCTAAATCGCAATTTTGTTTGCTTTTTTTTTTTTTTTTTTTTTTTTAATAAAACAAGTAAACTTTACCGTGGCTCATGTGCAGTTTTGTCATCCAGGGATAAATCTGCGGCCGCTGTTCACTGTCCTGGCGCTGGTGCATATTTGGGTTTCTTTTCACTGTCTGAGCCCTTTCCGCGTTTTGGTCGCCCTCCTGGCTCCTGTTGCCTCCGCGTTTTACGCCTCTCTCCGGGTCTCTGTCCGCACCTCGTCCGTACTCGAGCCCGCTCGCCTCCAAGAGTGAACCGCTGGAGAGCATGCTTATTTGCGGTCCAGGCGGAGGATCCGTGCTGCCACGCAGGCTAGTTTTGATCTCCTCCCGGTGCACAGAGGTCGTTGGGACGGGACAGGAGTAAATCCCGTTCACGTTAACACCCTCATAACGGCTGGACGTGCGCCCAGATCCATCGAAAGTAAACATGCTGTTAGCAGAAGCTGTCTCCCTTGTTTGCCCAAAGCTGGAGCGCTCAACATGAGAGTTCATTTCAAAACTAATTCTACCCACCAACACTTTCTTTTCAAACTACATGCGGTACGAGGCTTGCGGGTATTTGCTGTTTTTGGTTGCTCATTGCTTTTTCTTTGTAGCCTCTAATGGAAAATTCACAGCTGTCTGTCCTAAAGAAGAAGAAAAAATAATCCAGGATTTATAGGTGGAGTAGGCTTTGGTATCTTTTCTCTCTTTTTTTTTAATTCTTGATCCGGAGCGCACTGCCCAAATATGGGGTATTTGTATGCGATCACGTGCATGTGTTGGCCAGTCATAAATTGGCTTGATACTCAATGGGGATATTGATGAATAGGAGAAACGTGTCCGGTAAACTTTGAGCTGTTTGGTTGTTGGGGACGGAGAGAGAGAGAGAGGGGGGGATCTTTAGCGTAAAAAACGGCAGGACAGTAAGACAAGAGCGTCATCTGGTGTCTGGAATGGAGCAGGACGTGTCAGGACGCGTGCCATGGACGCGCTTCGAGGTCATAAGTAAAAATAATATTAATTATTATTGTTGTTATTTAAAAAAAAGTAGTAGCTGCTTGATCGTATATTAACCTTGTCACTTTAATAAACGTAAACTACAACATTAATAATAATAATAATGATAACAATAACAACAACAACAACAACAACAACAATAATAATAATAATAATAATAATAATAATAATAATAATAATAATAATAATAATAATAATAATAATAATAATAATAATAATAATAATAATAATAATAATAATAACATATTCCCCAGAACTCTTCAGTGCTCTCCCATCATTAAAACGTTACTCGCATAGAGACCAAAGTTTGCGTTGAAACAATCACTTCTATCTATCCTCCCCTTTCTAATCTTCCAAATCCGCATCATTGCAAAACTTGCTGTGCCTCTAGAAAGGGCTCCAGCTTTGCAGACCCCCTCTCATATTTGTGATCAACTCGTAAAACCTGCCTGATACACCACATTTGTCAGCCCAAAACAGAGCAATGCACGCAGCAAAGACCAGACAAGGATGCAAGTTTCACAAAGATTTTATTTACTGATACACAAATAAGACAAAAAAAAACATGAAATCATAGCACTCAAAAGGCGAAGAATTACTAGTGTACAAATCTGTCTCACAACAAGAAAAAAAGAGCATTTGGTGTCAAATGATTCGATAAAGAAGTGGCGCTATTCTTTAACGCTATCCTGCGCCAAAAACCAAGCGGCTAAATGCACAGCTCTTGCGGAACTTGCATAATATGCTGTTATGCTACCTTTATTATATATATATAATTATATATATATATATATATGTACAAGCTTGAGGGTCAACCGTGCAACTTTAATCTTTTTTGTCTCTTTTTTTTTCTAAATCTGTGGACAGTTCAAGTACTAGTTTGCATTGTGTTCCTTGGAACGCCGTGGAATGTGCATGTGCATGAGCAAAGTCAAGCCAACACTGTATTTGGTGAGGTGATCAAAGAGTTCACAGTGAGGAATTGGCTATGGGTAAATACAGATAGTTATTTTTTTTCCTGGTGTTTGGAAAAATACCAGGAAAACAATACTTCTTTTTCTTCGTTTGTATTATTATTAATATTATTAATAATAATATTATTATTCTTATTTTCACAAATACATGTGAGACATTGATATTTATAATATTGACAAAACAAACACCTTAGTGCTCCAAATGTCACAGAGATCAAACTGTGGATGGAATAATGTTTTGAAATATTTAGTGCTCCACAACTGCTGTGGTCAAGATGAGATAAAGAGCAGCGGGTATAACCATCATGCAGTGAAGTCAAGTCTTTATAGATTTTTTTTTAGGTAGTTATGTTGGACTTTCATGGTCATGAGGTGACCCCCCACCCCACCCCTCCCCTCTCCTCTCCACTTCCATACACACACGTGCGCGCTATTCTTCCCAGTTATTCCTTTTTCTTGTGTTCATCCTTCCCTTCTTCAACTGCGCTCCCACTCTGTTCCTCCTCCTGAGCACCTCCTGTCTGTTCACTTCCAGTCACCGTGGAGGTCAGGTTGCTCTCCTTCTTCCACTTCATGCGCCGGTTCTGGAACCAAATCTTGATTTGCCGCTCCGTGAGGCACAGCGCGTTCGCGATCTCGATGCGTCTGCGCCTGGTCAGGTAGCGGTTGAAGTGGAATTCCTTTTCCAGTTCCAGCGTTTGGTAGCGAGAGTAGATCTGACGTCCCCTGCGCCTGTCCGTCCCGTAGCCCACTCCTGCTGGAGCACAAAGTAAAAAAAATGCACAAATTCACTAACTGATGAATTACTTATCAGGATTTACAGCATGTGGTTTAATCTAAATCTGCAGGGAAACGCGATTTGGAATTTAGCTGATACAGTGAGGACATATTTTTATAAAAAAAAATTTAATGCAAAATTATTAAATCGTTTTAATCAAATTTCTCTTTTTCAAATCACCAGTTATTGTCACCACGGTAGTGTTAAAATGAAAGTTGTTTGTTTGCACATGTTAAGGCCCATCTCACAAATCGAGCAGATACAGTAATGTTTTATGGGGCCATAAAAAGTAACTTACTCTCTTGGTAAGACATATCGTAAAACTGGCCCATTTCCCTAATTTATTTGGTCGTAGTAAAACTCACCGCTGTGTGAGTTCATGCGCTGCATCCACGGGTAGATCGGGATGTTGCTCTTCTGTTCCTGGGCTCCTGCCCTCCCCTGATCCAGACTGTACTCCTGGGCAATGTGGCTCTGCGAGCCGAGTCCCATGGTTGTCTGCCTGCAGCTCGGCAGGACGTCCTTGTCCTGGAGGAATACGTTGGATCCGTACTCGTACTGCGCCCTACCGGAGCCGAACACCACATTCTCCTGAGGGGAGTAGAAAGGGGCATATATCCGATTCTGGGTCACAGCGGCGCCGTACGACGAAAAATGTCTCACTGTGTCATAGGTGGTGGAGTTCAGGGGAACGTTGGGCAGAACCTCTTGACCACCGGACAAATGGCAGGAGAGCGACGGGTTTGCGAAATAAGAATTCATACCTTGCTTGTAACCCTTCTCTCCAACTCTTCCCCACTTCTTTATCGGGTCTCTTTTCAATCTTCCTTCTCCAGTAAATCTCCCTCCCGCCTGTGTCAAGTCAACCAACCACACCTTCCTCCCCAAAAAATCGCCCGTATTTTCCCCCCTCTCGAGTTGCTGCCTCTCCTGCGTGGTCGCGGGGCTACTTTTGAGGATTGAATATTATTAATTTCCAATCTCCGGTTAAGACGCGAAAAAAAAAAAAAAAAAAAAAAAAAAAAGCCCGAGTGTAATAGCTGAGGCTTGGCTCAGTGAGAGACAATATGACAACGTCAGCTGACCATTCCCGACCAATTGAGAGGCGGGAAGTTGAGGCGAAACTGTAGCTTTTAGCTCAGAACTGCGCTGAGCTTTGGTGCTAAATGCTGATAAACACAGGACAAACGGCGAAGTACAAGCGCACCATCCAGCTTGACTGGATGGGAAGGTTTTCTTGTTTTTATTTTCTATTTGGCTCAATTTTAAGAGAGAAGAAAAAAAACCATGAATGGTCACCATCCAGGAAGAGAAACAGGAAATATGAATAATGTCATTTTTATATCAAGCTCAGAAGATGCACATTAGAAAATACTACCATGATAGAAAAAAAACCTTGCAAGATATCAAGACAAATATTAGGCATTATTGCTCATCTTGAAAAAAAAAAGCCCAATAAACTCCTGATCATTTCTTTGAGTATAATATTCTAAGCATGCGATCATCTTTGTAAACGTCAACTAAAGACGGGGGTTATTGTGCTCGGGGTAAGAATGCGCTTATGGTCTCTGTTCTGTGAGGGCAATAAAGCAAGTGACGTTCCCCAGCTCACCAACAACTGTCTCTGCAGCAAAGCCCAGCAAACTCAAATAAGAAATGGAAAGCAGTGCACAGACACTGGATACGGACGGAGCGGGCAAAAAGGCTAATATGAGAGCAAAAATTCTCCGTTACAATGGAAGATTGGTTTTTTTAACCTATTCTCACATCACTTCCCCCCTGCCGGCCAATTGTACCCAATGCGTCAGAAATCATTGAAAAATAAAGTATCCCATGTGAAGTATGTAGTCCAAATTTTGATACAGTCTGCTTTGTTCTGAACTAACCGCGACGTTCCTCCAACACACACTCACGCACACACACCACCACACACACACACCGCCCCCCCCCCCCCACACACACACACACACCCACACACACACACACGCAGGAGTAAACACTAACTGATAATTATCTTTGCAGCAAATTATGCTTTTGCGAATTACTCGGAGGGTGTTTTGGGAAAAAAAAAACTTTTGGCCATTTCAGGGTAAAATTGACTGCTTTTAAACTGCTTAAATAATGCAATTCAACGCAAGATAAAATGCTTATTTTCTGTTTTATTATCGTTAGGAGTATGTTTTAAGAGCGCATTATGTCTGACTAGCATCTCATTGACCCCCAATTTAAATGCTTTTAAACAAAATGGAAAATATACAAATGATAAAAAAAATAAATAAAAAAACAAACAAACTTGCATGCATGCACTTGAAACGACAATCCGCATTATCCCTCCGTTTTTGCAACGAGCCATAATTGATACCAATAAAATAATCGATAAGGCCATTGAAAACGTCTGCTTTAGTCCAGTCGCTCTTGGCTGGAGCGGCCATGCTGGTTCAGCTCATTGATCTTATCCAATAAAAATAAATACACGTTGCCTGAAATGTACAACCCTGCTCGTTCTGTTGTTTTCTGTGGAAGAAGGGGCGAAATCCTAAAAAGACCATAAAACGAGAAGGCAACAAAAGAGGAGGAAGTGGACGGTGCAATAAAAGTTTCCCTTCACCCTTTCATGACCATATGTGACATCCGAGCATCACACAGACGAGAGGCAAACAAAGCACAGAAAACTTACTACGCAACGCAGCACAATTCCTGTGTTTTTTTTATTTTTATTTTTATTTTCTATTTTTTTTTTTGCATAAATGAAAGTATCTTGAGTGTAGGTTAAATGCAACTGGAATTAGGAATCGCGGGAATTTTTATTCTTGAGGATGTCTTTACCAAATAAAGTTTAATTATTGTCTCGCAATTAAACAGGAGGACTAAAAACTAGTAAAAGAAAATCTGTGCTTTCTTGGTATAACTACAATATTTCATCCTCATAAAACCAGAGGCATTACGATGTTTGCCAAGAGCTAGCAAGCAAATTTTCGTTATTAGTGAACACATAATGACAACATAGGATTTATGTTGTTGATTACGTCTCTTTGATCACTTGGCGCTTTTAATCATACTGAAAATGTTATTGTTTTCAATGTGCAGGAAGTGTTAAATATGCCTCCAAATTTACCATTTCTAGCACATGACAGAATTCATCAAATTGTTCAATATTTAAAAAAAAAAAATCAGAAATATCCCTTCTGAGACTATTTTGGTTTTTTCACGCACGTCCCCCCCCCCCCCCTCCTCCGCTCCCACACTCCAACCTCCCTGTCTCATTGTTGCTCATACACAAACAGGAAAAACACGCGGGTCCATGGAGTCGAAGGCTGTAAATTAAAGGGTCCGAACAGTGGAGGCAATGTGCGGACTGGAATGCAGCAGAGGTTGTGTCAGTGTGTAGAATCAGAAAGGTCATTCTTTCCCCAGAGCTTTAGTGTTTTATTGCGGCCCGTGAGGCAAATCACATGCACGCATTTGGGATGGACGGCGGGAGGACGCCGTTTGGTCCACGTTTGCGAGATTTGCTTCTTAAAGGGACGTTTGGAGTGAGCTCAGATGTGGAAAGAAGGTTTAAGAGCAGGGAAGTGTCCAGTCCATCATATTGTTATAATTTTGATAAATTTCCCCCGGATAATAATTCACAAGATAGATACATTAAGATGTTCTGATAATTTGTGGTTATGCATATTGCGTGTTGTTGTTATTATTATTATTAATATTATTATTATTATTATTATTATTATTATTATTATTATTATTATTATTATTATTATTATTATTATTATTATTATTATTATTATAGTTTTTACTCCAGGCTTTAATTAGGTCCTGAGGTTTTCAGCCCTAATATCTCCCCCGCGCCCTCAGTCTCCATCCCCACATCAGAGAACCTAAAGCTTTCCTTTTACTCACTCGCAGACAGAGCCCAACTTTCAAACGTCACGGCATAACTCAGCATTAGCTACACGGGACCTTTAAAATTCCTACATTATCAGCTATGATTAAAAACGCAGCGATGGAAGCGAACTCTCAGCCCTGATGCTTTTCTCCTGCTTCCCCTCTCCTCGCGTCTAATAAGGACTTATTCTCATACTAACAATGTAAAGCTCCCCTATAAGCACTTTGCCGTGGCCGGTCGGTCCAATTAATGCCCGGAAGTGTTCGACTTTATGCTCGTTAAGCACTCAGGAAGCTGTTGCCCAATGAGCACATGTTGCTCCACACATCATAAATTATGACCATTAGCGGGGGCAAAATTTTGGGCCCTGTCGGGATTTGTAAGTGAGGTTCTAAATGCGGTGACGCGGACAGATTCATGACTTCATGAAGTTTTACGCGAGCCATCTCCTCTTTAAAAGAAAAAAAAAGAAAATGAAAAAAATACTACATCGCTAAACAATGGACTGTGCATTTTCCATCTTATTTTAAACTAAGATAAAACCAAATTGCATCCATTAAATGACAATTCCTTCCCCTCTCTCTTTCTTTGTAGGGAGCGCCGGGGCTGCAGCAAGACACGATCCACTTCACCAGCAAGGTTTCACAGGAAAACAAAGAAAAGAAAGAATACCCCCAAGTGTAACAGTAAGCTTGTACGAATATAATGAGACTTTTTCAGAAATGATCATTTCCCTGCTTGAAAGTGCTGCGCAGCAGGAGCAGCAGGAGCAGCAGCAGCAGCACAATGGAACACACGAAGCCACTTCATCACACAGCACAATGTTTTGTTTCAGAAACGTTATTAAAGCAAAGATATTTTTCAAAGCTGATTAAAAAAAAGACAAAACAAATGTTTTCAGCTTTAAAATTGCCCCTTCTGAGTAATGCCCCTCCTCCTGTACTCTGTCTCTTTCTCCCACACACACACACACACACACACACACACACACACACACACACACACACACACACACACACACACACACACACACACACACACACACACACACACACATACAACAACAACCCACACACACACTCACACGCACGCAAACGCTGTGTTAGCTTAGAGGTATTTTTTAAGGTGTTTTCTCACTAATTAGATTTTATGCATTTTTTACATAAAACTTCAAAATAAAAGTCTGATCTTTTATTTTGGTTCCTGTATATTACAATGTTCACTCTCTGTTCTCGCTATAAGACAGACTTTATCCTCTGCTGTGTATTGTTATATCAAGAAAGTTACAAGGTGTTATTATTATTATTATTATTATTATTATTATTATTATTATTATTATTATTATTATTATTATTATTATTATTATTATTATTATTATTACTGAACTGAGGTATAGTGGACGAATTTTTATACCATCCTGGTCATGTTACTGTCTGAAGATATGTTCAGAGGGCATTTTCCCTCATTGCTCATTCTATGTCTATTGATCTGAATCACATTGTTTTACTGTGGGAAAGGGGAGTATAGCTTATATATATATATATATATATATATATATATATATATATATATATATATATATATATATATATATATATATATATATATATATATATATACAGAGAGAGAGAGATTGAGAGATTGAAAATTTTATTGTAGACTGGCTTTTCAACACAAATTTTTGCTTAAAATGGATGGTACTGATACTTCTTTGTATTTGTTTTTGTTTCTGTAAGTTTTGTTTGAGATGTCTGGTTTAAACTATTCCCTGCTTACTCAGAAAGACAGCTTGTGATTTTAATATTTCCAATTTTATTATTATTATTATTATTATTATTATTATTATTATTATTATTATTATTATTATTATTATTATTATTATTATTATTATTATTATTATTATTATTATTCAAATGCTTGTGATAATTGTATTTTTGTTGTTGTTGATTTTACAATCAGTTTCAGATGACCAAGCAAATTGCTATATCTGTTTGGTATAGCCTATATATACCAAATATATTACCATATATTTTTTATTTATTTGTTTTTTCTCCCTAAGAACATCAAAAGCACATAGAATTAGTAACCAAAATTAGTTACCGTGATAACTATAATGTCGTCATAGGTTATGTCACAGAGCGTGGCTGGACAAGAAATGTTGCATTGCTTTTTTTTTTTTTTTTTCAAAATCGAAACAGAAACCAGAAGAAAGAAGAGCAGATCTCCCACAACCGAGAACAACAAATCAGTCTCTGAGAGACACTCCTTTGTAGAAGCCTGACTGAGCAGCAACATGCTGGCAGCGGTCTATCAGCTGGGTCAGCTGACATCCGCAGTAACCCCTCCGCCAAAAACCAGTAGGCGTAAACAACAAGCCTCAATACAAGCCCAAGCATGTATCCGCTTTAGGTCACTAGGGGGCACTGTTGGGACCTTTCTTTAAAAAAAAAAAAAAAAAAAAAATCCACACATTATATAGTACATTTGCATATGTGCTTAAGTGTGCGTTTATGGCATAAACGTGGCCAGTGTTGCTCATAGACATCAGTCTCTAAGCCCGTGGCAAAAAGTGAGCGAGCAGAAAATACTTAAAGGAGCTCAGCCAGCTCTGAGAGTAATTCGCCAGTGCATGGTCAGAAGGGCCTATGATTGATGAGAAAGTTAAGTATCATGGAGCTGTTTATCACAACAGAGCGCGTACTGTACTTCTTAAATGCTGCCGGCTGAAAAGATCAGCCGGCAGGCTTACCCACACGCAGGTGCGCACACCAGCGAGGAGTATCATGCAAGCGCTCCGGGCATCTGCAGGTCAGGTCAACTACACACAGAATGGACACCTTCAACTTCTATGATCTTACGTGTGCTCTCTCACTATTCTCCGTTTCAGACCAGCAGCAGCAACAACAACACCAAACAAGTGAAGATAAGCAAATTAAGAAGAAGGGTGCAGTCCTACCTGAGAGGGCTCTTAATAGTTTGTGGTCCAGAACTGTTGTAGGGTCAGTGTGGCGAAGGGGGCGAGAACAGCACTGCGCGCATCTTCTGTTTAGTCGATAAGGAGCTCTGTCTGCCGGCAAAGTATTTTCTTGCAGGCTTGCTTGCTCTTTTTGCTTTCCCAGTCGCGGTTTTATTGCCTCCAGAGGAGGAGGAGGGGGGTTGGCAAAAGAGGGGGAGAGATCATCGCAGGCAACGGCTTGGCATAGGCGGCGACTGTCCCGAAGATCCCACCGCCAGGAAGTCGCGAAGATCGGGTGAATATGTGACACGCAGCCGCACCCCGAAACGGCCGAGCTGGATTTGTTTCTACACTAACGCGGGGAAATAGACGTGTATGCGCTCCTTGCATTTTAGTCGGCCGCTGATACAAGGGAAGGAGCAGAGAATAGACAACAGCATAAAGTTCATGTTCATAGAGCCTGGGCCACGTGGCTCGCTTCAGCCAATCGCAGCCAGGGTTCAGTCGTAAACTTTTATTACTCAGCTGTAAATTTCTTCCTTTTAACAACCAGGAATGTTTGCACCCATCTTTTACTTCCCTTTTTTTTGGTAGGACAAAACCAAAATCTGCCGCACACCACAAGTACCGTAATTATGCTGATATTCCATATTCTGAAATTTGAACAATATCCGCCATTTTCCCTATCTAACAAGGTGCAAAGATATGCCTCCCCACCCCAAAAGCCACAATAAATAAATAAATAAATAATATGAGAGTGTAAGGGTGGGGGATGTAGGCGATTTGAAAGGAATATTTCTATTAGTATTATTATAACACTTCAACATTATGGAATCTCTGACTAGGTTGACAGCCAAGTTCATCTGATATAAGAAATTCAACTTCAACAAGGTCTTCCATAAATAAAGATACCTAAACAAAAATAATTCCAGAGTGGATAGAGTTATAAACAAAGCTCTCTAAAGGTGCAAAAAAGTGAAATATTAGACAGTCTTCGCCCAAAAATCTAACGTGAAGGTGTTTTTTTTTTTCCTGACAACATGGCGCAAATTTTCGACGTCACTTTTATGAACAATGAACCTGAGCATTTATAAATTAGGAAAAAAAATATATATATATAGTAAACGCTCGTTGGTCCGCTTTTTTTTTCTCGGATGCGTCCGAGTCATCAAAACACACGGGAGCAATCAAAACCAAGATAAGGCTAATACTTTAAATTAAACCCATTCTGCAAGCTTAGAAAGATTCTATCTTCTTCTATTCTCAATGATCCAACAATAAAAACTCATGATTTCATCAATATCATCACATCTAAAGGTAACTTCTCTAACAGGCTTCTCGGATGCAGGCCGTGTTCTCCTCTCTGCGCTGCAGAAGTGCAGGCCCTTGCGAGACGGGTCTTTACACCCCAATAAAGTTTACTGCAGGTACACTAAACTTTATAGGTAATATAACGCTCTGCTTCCAAAAAAAAAAAAAAAGAGAGAGAGAGAGAGAAAATACACGGACACACACAGTGTGATGTACACAAGAGAAGAAGAATTTGGCTTTGGGGCACATTGCAGGTTTGGGACACGAGCGGGATTATTTTATGATTAGATTGTCAAGTTAGCAAAAATAAAAAAAAATGAACCTAAGTGAGGTTTGGGAAAGAAATGACACAATGAAGGGCAACGATACACTGGAGATATGCCGAGTCTCATTGTACGCTTTAAAGGTTTCAGGCTGAACTAAGTGAGGGAAAAATAAAGCTATATTCAACTGGAAAATCAGGTTCTGGGAACCCCGTCGGGGTTTGACGCCTAAAAGACATACATTTGTTTTTTTTTTTTAAGATGAGCAAAAATGATTGAATATGTACTATATTCCAAACGTGTCATGATGGGGTTTGCCTAAATATAAAAAAACAGAAAATTTAAGAGCGAGAGAATAACAAATTTCGACAACATAATAAACAACATTTCGGAAAGCTGAATGATTCTTTTCCCTCCTGCATTAAACTTTATTACACAACTTAGGGGGAAAAAATCCTAAAAACATCTAAAATTATAAATGCAGAAATAGAAAAACAAAAAAACAAAAAACGGCTTCATGAGATGAAACAACGATTTGTGTCCACATAGCATATATTTGCATTTTTAGAATTTGCATCAACACTGTCACGTGAATAGGTTTTGATTGTATTCAAATAAGTTGTAATTGAGTGGAAAGAAATCAGAAAGCGGATAAAACGCACAACTCCACGGGCTTTAAATATTTTTAGACGCCTGACAATAAAACAATTTGTGCATTGAACGCCACTTAGTACATTTCTGTAAGGAGAGATTGTATTAAAAATACACGTAAAATGTTATTAAAGAATTACAAAAAAAAGTGAAAAATGGGTGTAAGATTCTAATTTTGTTTTTCTAATACACAGGCACTCTGTCCAGCAGCCCAATAAAATTTTCAGAAGCCTCCGCTGCAGGACCGTATAGGGCGATTGAGCAACACAGAATTTAAGCTGATTTAAATTTTCTTCCCTGATCTCGCGTTCCAAGCTGAAATTTCTTTTTCAAGCCACGGATGCGAAACGCGAAATAAAAATGAAGAGCTGCTCTTTGCTTCTGCTTTGATTCCATCACTCTGGAGCTTTAGCCAGCACGCCTTATATGGTTTCATACAAACACCTTGCACTGTACAGACAAATTTAAGCCCCCGACCCCCATCTTTCTTTGCTTTTTCCATTACTTAGTGCGATTATTAACATCACAGGTCAGATGTTTGTTCATCTCATCTGAAACAGCCATTACTCTTCACAAGATTCATTAAAAACAAGTCTCCGGTTCTCCCTGAAGAGAGGAAGTTTCTTATTAAGAGGATGAATCAAATACAGCTCGGGATGTGGGGCACAAGCATGCTGTGAGTGGGATTCCCAGTCATTTTCCTTAAAAGGTACACCGAGACATCTGCAGACACATGACTGGTGTGTACTTTTTTATGTCATGTGCCAGAAAGTTTAATTAATGTGGCCAAGAGGATGTTTAACGTGCACGTGCAAATGTTCAAGAGGCTAAAAGGTATTAGCAGAAAAAATAATAATCAAAGCATCAAGATGTTTAGTCCCTGCTGACGGAAATGATTTAATTATTTGTAATGAGCCACCATTACAAGTGCAAGAACTCTGGGTCTCATTGGCGCTAACGAAGAGGTGCGCCAATGGGAAATGGGTTTAGTTTTCGAACAGTTATGAAGGTTTCTTGTAATGTGTGCTAATACTTGTACGACATTAACGTGCTGTGTGACAAAGTACAAATAAAAAACATGAAAACCAGAATTTAATGTGAGCCATCTTGTTTATTTGTGATTTTACATCAACAATGGCGAGGGGGGCGGGGGATGAGGAACACACAATTCCGTCTTTCACAGGAGAAACAACAAGAAAACGAGCATATTGTTATGTTAACATCAATATAGAACAAGACGTACATAAAGATTATATTCAGTGCAAAGAAAAAAATAAAAATAAAACAACTACTCTAAATCACCAGAACAGTAAAATAAAAAGTTCCCTTTCTAAAACTTTAAAATACTTGTCATTGTTGCAGGTATCATTAAAACGCAGTCTATATGCGTCGTAGGCAGTTTTTAGTTGTTGGGGAAAATAGCTTGCAATCAGATCAGAGCGATACCACGCACGTGTGGAATATAAGAAATGATGCGAGGAAATAGCTCTGAGCTTTAGGTAGTGCTGTGGTACAAATTAAAAAAAAAAAAGAAAAAAAAATTGTCATAATAATTTGTAGGCTTGGCTTTGAGCTAAATCGTCTTCCCAAGACTCCAAAAAGAAGTTTAAAAAGAAAAGAAAAATTGTCTTCAACAAGTGTTTATTGTATTTCGGGTAAATGCTACACACATAACTTAATAATATAAGGTTGATATAGAACACTTTAAAAATTAAAAACCATATGAAATCTCTATATTCAGAAATCTCTATTGCAATTTCCCCCAGGTTTACATAGGTAGCATCAAAGGATTTCAAACAGTTGTATTTCCCTGGTGATCCGAGGAAAAAGGAAGGATGTTGGAGGAGCTATTGTGGAGCTATTATTACGCCCGTTCACGTAAAGAAAAAATCAGAAGGAAATAAAAAGTAATAATTGTAAAACATCAAATCCAAATGTGTCTTTTACAGCCTGAAGTAACAGTGCGATGATGTCTGAACACTCACTAATAAGTTACAGGCCCTACGTTTCTTTAATAGCTTCGAGTCTGAAATGTCCTTGCATCTATTTACAACAAGTCGGCGTTATTGATCACGTTCTAATTTTGACTTCTTTGATACAAAAAGCAAATTTGAAGAAAAGGAAACTTTGAAAACAAAGCCATTTTCAATCTAACATGCGTTTTTAATTTGCCCCTTGTATTTTTGTGCATGGGTGAGAGTCCTAATATGAAAGAAAAATTCTACTAGCTTTGCATCGCTTCTTCGAAAGGGCAATGTTGGGATCATGTTGGGAAAATCGAGTGGGGGAGAAAGAGAATTCTGTCTATTTATGACAGCAATATTGGTGGGATTCCTGTTCCCTCTTGACAAAATGGGAAGGGTGGTCATAAAAATGACGCTCTCTGCCTCCTTGTGGCTCTTCGTCTGTTTATGGGACCTCTCTCATTTTTTTTCTCTCGTTTCCAGCCATATAACCATAAAAAGGACCATAAAAATCACTCCTTGCTTTCTTCTTTCTCTTCCGCTTCTTTCTCTTCCCCCTCGTCCCCTTCACCGTCCTCGTTGCCCTCTTCCTCGGCCTCGGCTTCGGCCTCCCCTCTCTGACCAGGAAACTTGTCTTTGTTGTTCTCCTTTTTCCACTTCATCCTCCTGTTCTGAAACCAGATCTTCACCTGACGCTCGGTGAGGCTCAGGGCATGGGACACCTCAATCCTCCTCTTGCGGGTCAGATAAGGGTTGAAGAGGAACTCCTTCTCCAGTTCGAGGGTCTGGTAGCGGCTGTAGGTTTGTCTCCCGTTCCTTCTGCCTGGGGCTTGGGTGATATAAAGTTAGAGGTTAGCTTGACGCACTGAAAACATACTGATGAATAAATTAAAAAAACGGTGGATACAAATGAAAAACTAATCGAGTTGTATCAGAATTTTCTTGGAACGTGTGGAGGGGAAAAAAAATATATAACAAGGTGTATATATATATAACAAGGTAAATATATATATATATATATATATATATATATATATATATATATATATATATATATATATATATATATATATATATATATATATATATATATATAATCTATAAATGTAGCCTCCTCACTCAACTGCTTTTCATTTAATTCCATTTGCACAACTTAATACAGTGTACTATGCAAATTTAGATATGTATCAACCTGTCACACATATTTTCGCTCACACACTGAGACTTTGACCAGAAAATGACAGATGGGATTCTCAACTGATGCACAGTAACTGCATTGAGGTTTGTATCTCTATTAGGTTTGTATCTCTATGGAGTTCCTGCAGCCTGATATCCTGACCAGAATGGCCCATGATGATTGGAATTACATTACCCACAAAGCTTTCACGATTATGACCAGTTTGAGCCTGAGCCACAGTGGGCCTGTGGGTCAAATTACCCTTTAAAGACTACGGGTACAAGGATTCTGCATGATCGAGATGAAGGCTAAACACACTGAATAACAGTGTCTGTTTGAATGCTGATGGTGCACGTGCCCAAATCACCCCATCATCTCCCCGTTAGAGCTTGTGGAAAAGTCTAAGTGAGCGATTCTTGGGCTTCAAAGAGCATAGTTGTTATGAGCTGGGATGTGTAATATTCAGCGGTTTGAAAGAAGCCCTGTATAGACATGTGCTGCAGAGGAACAGCTGCCTGCAGCTCAGGTTGTATCTGCCCCATCATGTTCCCTCACTTATTTTATTACACTATTTAAAAAAATACTCTAGTAGCCTATACTTGGGCATATGTTTCATGCACATGCACATCTACACAGAAACACACACACACACACACACACACAAACACACACACACACACACACACACACACACACACACACACACATCTACACACACGTACACTCTCTAATAAACAGACAGAGCAAGAGTGAGGAATAATAAAACAATAGCTGTTTGATTCTGACCGTGGGGTCTCATCCAAGGAAACATAAGACTGGGAGAGGAGTTTTGATTTAAGTGGCCTTGTCCTTCTCCGGGGTTAGAGCTGCTCGACGATTTACAGTCCGGGTATTGCGCTAGGCTCGCGTCTTGCTGGGTACCATAAAGCGTTTGCCTCGGAAGGGCTTCGTATCCATAAAATTTAGTCGCGTCGCCGTGGCACGCGAGAGCGCAGGGGTTCTGCTGGTATCCCGGATTGGAGATCCCCGTGGTTCCGTGGTGGAAAAAGTCCTGAACATGATGGGTCGGGTGCTGGAAGCCCGGCGCAGCGGCACCGGGTCCGTAAACTAGCGTGTGGCTGCGGGCGACGCTTTGTGGGAACCTGCAGTCGTAGTAAGTTGGCTCCAGTGACTCGCTGCCTTTGTATTTAGAAAAAAGAGGGTTAACAAAATAGGAGCTCATGTTCGGTTAAGCATCAAGCAGATTCGGTCTTTCTCTCTCTCCCTCTCTCTCTCTCGTAAGCTGAAGATATCCTGTAGGATGATGGCAGCCTTTTGTTTGGGGTCCCAACTCTCGCACACAGCGCGCACACACAGACAGACAAACCGGAACTGTGAGAAACGCTGCCCCTTTGGACAATCTACGGCAGCTCACTCTCTCTGAGCCGTTCCTCTCGTCGGATTTCTAGCGTTGTGAGCGTCTTCTTCTTCTTCCCCTCCGATCCGAGCACAGTCAAACCCGGCACATGGCATGCGCTTTGGATGTGTTAAAGCTGGCGGCACAGTCACAGACACTGCTCTTTTCTTTCTTTTTCCTTTTTTTCCCCCCAAGCTTCCCACCCAACCGCCCCCACCTCTCCTCTGTAGCCCCCCCACCCCTTCATCTTTCCGTGACCGGTCAGACGTGGGCCCTACGTATATCCACCTTGAGAGGAGATTCACTAATCATAACCCAACAATCTAATAGGCTGTAAATGTGATCAATGTTGTGTTTATCACAGTAGAGCTTTGTTACAAGTTGACCAAAGACGTTAAAGGGGGCTCAGAAGATGCACTTCCATTACAGTCTGAATTTATTGAATATAAAGGCTGGGGAGTGTTTAGGATCGTGAGGATTCCCCGTTTGAAACATATACAAATGCCACTCTTTTTGCGTTATCATTGACCTTCAATGACCCTCAGTGGGTCAGGAATACCCTCTAAGATTGCTATGCTGTTTTGCAATATAAAAACCCAAAATCTGAAGAAACATTTGACAAGAGCTGACATAGCACGTAAAATAATGGATTTTCAGGCAAAAACTTTCCCGTCAGTAGCCAATGAAGGCCACGCTAACATGTTCGTGCCATCAAGCGCTGTGACGCACCGTGACACGGAAATTGTAAATAGTATAGGTAGCCACTAACTGACCGCGTAAAAAACAACGAGGCAATAAATATATAAATTTTTCAGCAATAAATTTTTCACAAGGCGAGGTCCAAAAAATGGTAACTCTGGGGTGCTTAACTGTGTAAAGAGTGAAAACATGCATAGTTTCAAGCTCCGTACACCTTCATATGGTCCTTCAGTCCAAATATGCCACACACGTTATGGTGGAGTCACTGATGTTTTATGCGCATCATCGTAAAATGTGAAAGGAGCACTGGGCGAGTTTATAGACCTTTTACACTCTATAAATATGCAGATTGCCAATCACTTCTCGAAGACTTTGTACTGCTGGAGTACACATTACAACAGTGTAGGCCTAGTGAGGATTCAAATCCGAGTGTAGCAAATATAAAATATTTTTATTAACAATTGTTATTTTTTCTATATTTTATCATCACTACTACTATTGCTACTACTACTACTACCACTATTATTATTATTATTATTATTATTATTATTATTATTATTATTGATACTACTACTACTACTACTACTACTACTACTACTACTACTACTACTACTACTAATAATAATAATAATAATAATAATAATAATAATAATAATAATAATAATAATAGTACATATGTGTCTTACCAAATTTTCATTGTAGTATTATGTTCTAAATGCTAATAAAATTTTATCTATAATTTTAATTTGATCTGCCTCTTGATATTGATGCTTGTTTTTTCTACAAATAAACATATATATATATATATATATATATATATATATATATATATATATACACACACACACACACACACACACACACACACACACACAGAGGAAATAAGCACACACACATAAGCAGGACACAAGCATACATAGATATACTTGTGTCCTGCTTGTGGACATTCTCTGTGGCGACGTCCAACGTTAGGTGCGCCGCTGTCAGAATGACCCGCTTTGTGGGCTATTACAGCAAATGTGGTGCGTGGGCATATCTGTCACATTGTCATCGACAGGGTTACTTTTCACTCTTTAGCAAAGCCGCAGACTTGTAAAACAACCCCCCATCCCCCACATTCAAAGACATGGGATCCTGGTCAAAACGTTGATCAACAGCGTCATCTAGTGTTAGGAACCTTCCCCTAAACGAACCGTTTCGACCAATCAGAAACATCTGCGATGCGGATGTGAATGATGTTCCCATTTGTCCCCCAAAATTGGAAAATATCTGGCCTTTTACTTCAATAAATTAGTTGACCAATCCCTGCGCCAACAAAGAGAAATCTTTCTTTTTTATGGCACTTTAAGTCGGTGCTGCGCTGTTTTCTGTTATGCTGACTAATTACAAAATCGCCAAGAGATATCTGCAGTGCAGCTTTCATATTTGTGCATACTAATTATTGACTTCTCTCCATCCAATTGAAGACTAATCGACCACTCCTGCGACGAAGTGCAGGGGCGGTTAGCCTATCAGTGGAAAGGGAAAAGAAAAGTCCCCCCTCGAACAGTGCTTTGAACGAGTTCAGCAGCGGCAGCACCGTCCATTAAAACCATAAAGTAATTTAGCCCAGACGTCTAGCCAGCGAGTCGAGTTTGCTTTGTTCGTCTGCATTTGAGACAAACAGCCCGAGCTCCAACAGGGGCTGTAAAACTGGCATCTTTGTCCGGCCTGAGCTGAGCTGAGCAGAGCTGAGCGGAAATGCGCTGGGACCGGGCTTTGAAATTACAGCATCCTGTCTGCATTGTTTGCCACCACAAAAAGGCAATTTAGGCCTATCCCAGGAAACAAATGTGAGACAAGGGAAATTGTCTCTCACTTAAAAGTTTAGCCGTTCAAATTCTGTCAGCATATTTCCCCCCCCTCTCTCTCTGCGATCTTTGAAGCCATGGTGAACATGTATACAGTTGGAAACCTATGTACACTCTCTCTCTCTCTCTCTCTCTCTCTCTCTCTCTCTCTCTCTCTCTCTCTCTCTCTCTCTCTCTCTCTCTCTCTCTCTCTCTCTCTCTCTCTGTGTGTGTGTGTGTGTGTGTGTGTGTGTGTGTGTGTGTTGGTCTTGCGTGTGTGTGTGCATTACCAAACGCAAGTAAAAAATTAAAAGGTTAAGTGGAAGTTTTAGGATCTAGACATACTCATTTAATATTGCAAAAGCCTCTTTTAATTGTGGGGATATTATTAAGATATAGGTTGTAATATTGTTGCTCTGAACACATAATTTTAAATTAGATTTTCTAAAAATGCCCAGCTGCAAATATGACCTGCGTCGGCCTTGATGGTAGCGTAAAAGACGCTCGCTAAAACGGCGAAAATGTAAACGTGCTTTCAATTTAACCTGATTTTGAGCTCAACCTTTCCTAATTAAGGCCTTTGCAGCCTTCGCAAAAAACGCGATTGCCTCAAACATGCCTGCTGTTTTGAAAGAAAACGAGTTTCCTCATTATGTGTTGCCTTATTAAAGCCTAACCTCCCGTGTAGCCAAATTCCTCGTGCATCACATCCCAAATGAACACAGAAAACAAGCCTTTATGTGATCATGGTTATATTTGCAGACCTCTGTTTAGCTACACTCTTTAATTAAAACTCGCCAGCTACATGGCCAAAATCTCGAAAGAAAGAAAGAAGGAAAAAAAGAAAGAAAGAAAGAAAGAAAGGGAGAGAGAGAGAAAGAAAGAAAGAAAGAAAGAAAGAAAGAAAGAAAGAAAGAAAGAAAGAAAGAAAGAAAGAAAGAAAGAAAGAAAGAAAGAAAGAAAGAAAGAAAGAAAGAAAGAAAGAAAGAAAGAAAGAAAGAAAGAAAGAAAGAAAGAAAGAAAGAAAGAAAGAAAGAAAGAAAGAAAGAAAGAAAGAGAGAGACAAACAAACAAATAAAAGCACAATTACAGCAACAGCTATCACAAAATACAACACAGACGAGGCGCTCGCAGATGCTTCTGATTCTGTACAAAATACTCTACACCTGCGTCAGGAAGTATACAAATAAAATAAACATGGAGGAAATCAATAACAAATAAAAAACATTCACGTCATAAATTATAGGGGTTTTTTTTTCTTGTGAAATTCAAAAAAGAATTCAAGTATTCTATTTCTTCGGAGAGATTGTGTGGCATCCAAACGTTGCTCGTTTAGATTTTTCTTACATAGAAATATAAAAGTGAAAGCAGAATGTTGTCTCAACAAAAGTCTCTAGTTTTTAATCCTTTTTACACTAAAATTATATTCAGCATCACAAAGACTGAGGTTAATGGTACTACAAACAAATCCAACAAAGTGACAAACAAGATGAAGGACGTGGTGGAGGCTTTATGTTTTGGTAAATCTGTGCTGTCCATTTTTATTTATTTATTTTATTTATTTTTTTCTTGTTTTATTGATTAGTTGTTTTTTTTTTCTCTCTCTCTCTTTCTTTCTCTCCTCAGTCATTATTGTTCCTTGTTGTCGCTCTTGTCCTTGTTCATTTTCTTCATCTTCATTCGCCGGTTCTGAAACCAGATTTTGACCTGCCTCTCGGTCAGATTCAGTACCCTTGCGACCTCGTATCTGCGGTCTCTGGTGAGGTACATATTGAACAAGAACTCCTTTTCCAGTTCCAAAGTTTGGTACTTTGTGTAAGGACACCGCTTCTTCCTCGTGGAGCGGGCATGTATCCAATTGGCCACGGGGTTATCTGCGAATAATAATAATAATAATAATA
Source organism: Gambusia affinis (assembly GCF_019740435.1). Taxonomy (NCBI): domain Eukaryota; kingdom Metazoa; phylum Chordata; class Actinopteri; order Cyprinodontiformes; family Poeciliidae; genus Gambusia; species Gambusia affinis. The sequence continues at coordinate 5,558,455 of NC_057868.1, forward strand.
ATAATAATAATAATAATAATAATAATAATAATAATAATAATAATAATAATAATAATAATAATAATAATAAAATTATAGTAATAACAGAAGAACGCCAAAAACAGGCAAAACATGCTACCAAGACTCATCAGAAAGTGCAAAAAAACAAAAACAAAAAGCAATTACAGTCAACCTTACAATACAGCTTACATTCAAGCTAAATTAACATTTAGTAGTTTAAATAAAACCCAACACAGAGCAATCCTGCGCTGATTTGCTTTCTTGTTCTCTTAACTTGTGAGTAACACCGTCGTAAAATACTCAGTGCGCGTATTCACTTTATAGGCTCATAAAATGGCCCGTGGTTCAAGCCTTTACAGGTCCGTGGTGAAAGTCCTCGAGTTTGTCCCCACATTCCTCAAGTTGCCTGTGAATAAGTTTTGGACTTAATAAAGCAGACTAAATTATACATTTGCATCTGTAAACACGTAATCTTATCATAGCTGAGAAAACTGGTAAGTAATTCATATGTGGGAATGTGGATTTGTTGCACGTTAAGGCCCTCTGGAAAAAAAAAAACAGTACTAAAAGTTGGCTTGTACGCCGCCTTTTACTGACACAGGGGTCAAAATATAATCGTAAAAATGAATCATGAGCCGTTTGCTGATGAATAGATTCATATGTCAGATTCAGGGTGTTCACTTTTAAATGAAAACGTCTAAAATCCGACAGCATCCACCCAAATTCAACGTCTTTATCCTGCAGTTTTGAGTCCATGTTTACAACCTCGTCTGCTTTTATAGCCCCCCAATATTAGCCTGGTAGCGTTTGTCTTTTATAGTTCCTTAGCTTTCCCTCTTCTAGCACAGGCGTTTCACATTGGAGCCGCAAGGAAAAGGGAGAAGCCATTTCTAATTTCCTCTCACAACAGTTTCAGACCAAAACAAGAATGCTTCCTGGCTGTAAAAGAAGCGTTAACTTACTAGGATCTAGCTCCGGCTTCTCCTCCTTATGCTTCCCAGACGCAAGAAGCTCCGACTCCGGAGAGGGGACGTTCTGCGGCGTCTTGTCTCGCATATCAGTGGATGAGCAGTACAGATAATCCGGGTAGGTCCGTCCGGCGGAGCTGAGGCATTCCCCGGCTCTGTGCTCCTGGAAGGCGTCGGGCTTCAGTCCGTAATGTCTGCCGTTCCCCGGGTAGCCGTGAAAAGGCACGGCGCCTGAGATCGGCTCCAGCCATGAACGCATATACCTCGAGTCTGTGCCTAAGTGCGGCTGGTGACTGTACGGATGGTAGACCACTGATGACTGGGAGTGTCCGGGGGCCCAGGACGTGGAGAACACGGTCGGTTTGGGTGCGAAGCTGCAGGAAGGATAGTCGGCGCACTCCGGGACTAGGGACGTCGGACGGGGGCCAGCTGGGTGCGAACCGGGAGCAGAGAATCGAGTCGCAGCAAGGACATCCTCGTTCTCATGGTTGATCAAGGAGTCCACATAATAATTACTTATGGGACCCGTGGTCGACATGTCGAAGCCTCCCCGACTCTTTTACATGCATCCGTTTATTATATGGAGTGTATGTGTACTTTTTTATCTAGCCATAGAACAATCAAGGCAGGTAATTATTTCTCAAAGCTTTCCTGGCTCCCATTGGCTGACCCGCTGACACGTGATTATATTTACCCCCACAAAAATTGTACAGTGGATCAATGCGCCACTCATCCAGGGATACCAATGCACATAAATGGGATTAAACAAAGTGTTCTTTCACTTCATTCCTGGACTCATAGAGGTAAAATTGCCATAACATTTCTTTTTTTTTTTCTTTTTTTTTTTTAAATAAGGAAAACATTCATGTGCAGTGCTGCAGCTAGATCTTTATCCAGTCGTAGCACAGACCTGCGCACATTGCGTGTTAAAGCAAGGAACTATTTGATGGTGTAATTAATCTCTGTCAGGGCTCTATGCTACTTCAATAGATACTGTTACAGCATTGAAGCGTTTATTGAATCGTTGGCTCTTTTTATCCTCGGCAAACCAGCATTTGATAAAGTGAGGAGTTTATAACTTCTCGTAGAATGCTGTTTATTGTTTTCAGGGATATGTAAAGAGAAAAGCCTTCACGGACGAATCTGCAGCTGCAGCAGGGAGACGTGCACGGTGGATACTGGGGAGAATCAAAAGAAGGGATGCATTTCGCACGACTTTTAACGAGAGCCTGAAGACCAAACGTTCCCTAAATGGGGTTTGTGCAGATACTGCCGAGAAGGAGATTCCGAAGGCTTACAGACTCACAGCCCACTAAAAAAGCCAACTATATTCGGCCAGTGACCGTTCGAGGTTTTTATGTCCATCAATAAATTTTAACGAGGACCATTTGATTGTTCATAAACGTATCGTTAATATGGAGAGCATCTGAGATCCCTGCTAAAAATAAAAGCCGCCACCATTGTGTGCGCCTGCTAAAGAAAATTAGAAATAATGAAATTAAAAAGGCCGAGAGCAGCAGATGATATAACAGGGTTTACATAAGGGGGTATCTAACTCCACGACAGCGTTCATAAAATTGGAAGTGTTACTTTTGTGTCCTGCCGGTTTTCTTCACAACACACTTCTGACGTTGTCTGAGACCTGAGAAGGAGCGATTCATCGACTTAGCAAAGTCGCAACACCACAAAAACAGAAATACAACAACGTCCTACATAGGTCAATAAAAGTGTGATACTGACGCTGCTCTCATTTGGTACATATATATATTTGTCACATGTTTTTCAATTTCTAATTTTTCAGGGTAATTTTTGTGCAAAATGTTTTTTTTTTTTTTTTTGTTTGTTTTGGTTTTTTTGCCATAGGTTTAGTGTGGACTACTAGTATAAAAACTGAAGCTGAATAGCAACAAAGGAACAAAGTAGAGTTCATGCGGTAAAGTTTTTGATTATTACATTGATTACACATAAAACATAAATATATATATCAGCTGTTAAAATGCTCTCACTCTCGTTCCAAAATTATCTCCGATTATTTCAAAGGTGCATTCCATACATTTCAAAAATGTCGTCTAGACGATCAATAACAAACAGCAATGTATCCTCTCTGCTGTTATCACCAAAGTGCTACCAGTCAAGGTTCAGGTGTTTCCGCCCTAATATTCCTAATTTGTTGGGGTTTTTTTAAATGCTCAAACCGTTTAAGACCGAGAGTCAGTGTTTTGTGCTTTGTTGTTCTTTTCAAACGAAACATTGAGATAATGTTGGGTTTCTCTTGCTTGCTGAGTTCAGATTCAAGCATGAAATTTAAAAGGCCAGACTGCAAACCTTAACCCGGATCACGTCAAACGGTGTTGGGGTGTGATTGTTGATGAACGCGGCTGACTGAACCGAGCGAGTTCAACATTTTACCAAGAATTTAGGAAAGCAAACAGATCCACACTGCATGTTTATGCCATAGTATGAATCTGTTTTCTGTACGCCGTATGCTAACGCCTGTTTCTTCATGTAAAACAGGCGTAATAAATATATAAAAACGTAAATTTATCACAGTCACGGGCCATTTATTACCTTAATATGCAGTCATATAAATTCACTATGTGTATCCTGTATACATATTTACTGTATACATATTTACTGTACTCCAAAGAGATCACTTGTATTGTTTTGGAAGTGCACCTGTGGTTCTGCGTCCACACGTATACTCAGTTTGTGTGCGCGTGCATGCACGTGCTGGTATGTGTTAATGTGTGCTTATCATTTAACTGATATTAAAACACAAGTTCCACAATATGAATCTTACTCATTTGTCCACCTACTTTGTAATAAAAACGTGAAAATGTTAAATAATCCTGTGCTTCTTTTTTTCTGAATTTTTTGCGACCTGCAACAGTCGAATGGTAATAATAATCTTAAAGATAATTATTGTCTGGTTCAAATCCAGGAAAAATAACATGTTATGCGTGAACAGGAGAACCAGGTTTTCTGGCATATTTCCAAAAGAAGGCAGCATGAAAAATAAAGAGTCGAAATGACTAATTTAAGCAGCAGAAGGGAACCAAAATGGCTCCAAAAGAGGATGAAATGCTCCTCTCGAGCATTTTTAATTCGGATCAAGGAGAAGATATTGTGCTCTTTAAAACATTCTCCCGAAAACATAACACTAAGTATGTCACGAAAGTTTGCACAGGAGTTATTTTGCGCTTCCATTTCAGGTTTCCAAAGAGTCACACATGTAAGCAAGAGCTTCACATTACGTCATCACAAAAGAGAAAGCATCTTAGCACTTAGGCTGTATGAATCATATCTGGTCTACAGATGACGCTTGACTGTTTTGCAATCCTTATTGAATGGTCATGTGCAGCTAAATTCAAAGTGAGAGTTGAAACCAAGCAGCGAACAGCTGCATTGATAGAGCAGTATGGGTGTTGCCGCAGTTCACCAAAGACTCAATTAATGTTAAGTATGACATTCTCCTTCATGATTACAATAGTCAGAACCAGTGGTGAACATAAACTGACGTTTTAACTTATTCATTAAAAAAATATTTTATTCTTAAAAATGCAAAAAAAAAAAAAAAAAAAAAAAAAAACCCTACAAATTGAAAAGCTGTATAAATATATATTGCATGCAAAGCTCGACAGTCCAATGAAGAGATTGTTATAAAATACAGTGACACATAAGTGTCTTATACCTCTTCGTGTTGCTACTAGAAGCATAATTAGATGAAAAGATGCATTTATTTTATTGGAAGCAATTGCTCTCATCCAAATAGGAAGAACTCCAACAAATAACGAGTAATAGTAATACCTCTACAAAAATAATAAAAAAAAAAAGATCAGCAAAATAATGGCCCGAAAAATCTAATTTAATATTCCTTTATAGTTCTTCATCTTTGCAATGATAAAATATATTAACGCCGACTCAGCAGAATATTATTTGCCAAACAAGGTTCAGATCAAACACTTCCCCCCTTTTGCTTCCTCCATCCCACACAACACACGCGGACAGTTCCTTCGGTGTCATATTTGGACCAGACTGTGTGTGCGCGCGCTGCAAGGCTCCACATGGGCCCACTCAAAAGGAATACCAGGACTTCTTTATACATGTCCCATGTGTGAAGCAGATAGCGCAGCTGAAACAGAACGTTATGAACTAAAGAGCCCAGTGCCGCCGTGGACTTCAGCACTAACTGGATTTGAGAGTTCTCTTTCCGAGATAAAAGTTTCTGGTTTCAGATAATGCAACTTCAAACGGTTTCCGTTACTCTGAAATAACTGCAGCTTTCTAATAAAACTTTCCTGATGATCAGGCCCGCTCTTCATAAGAGTCCTGCCGCAATATTTTGTAATCATTTGTAGGTATCTGAGGTAATTTGGCCAGTGTTGATAATATTCATGATGTCATTACATGCAAGTAAAATCTCTGTTGACAACCGTCTTTTTTATGCGGAAGTCACTTTTATTATGATTTACCCCCAAAAAGGATGACAACACAAACATGGTTTGGGAAAGGAACAGATCTACGGTGCTGAAATTATAACGCTGAGTGAAAGTAACACGAAACTTTAGGTATGCTTTTTGTTTTAGACCGTCTGCTTTTATTGTGCGCCGTTAAATTGAACGCATAGTGAGACCGAATGTGCCAATAAATTAAAATGTACCGAAAGAAAATCAATGTAAAAGGACTTCACCCGATTTTTCAAACAGTATTCAAACATATGCAGCGTTAAGGTTTCCTTTGCTATGTGTCATTAACTGAAAAAGTCTCTCTGTTACAAATATTTACAAATATATACGGATATTTCGAAAGCGGCGGAGAGGCAAAAAAAATATATATAATAAAATAAAATAAAATAAAATAAATAAAGGTAGAAACCCGTTAGAGGATTTGTATTCAGAACATGCTTCTATCAGACCAGCACATCCTCATCTTCCGCCAGAGACGCGCCTGTCTAACGGCTCCGATTGCTGCAAAGAGAGCCACTTGCAGCGTGGCATAAATTGTTTTATGCTTGCACGGTTTTAGGTTGGATCTGTGCAGTTTTGTGGGGCTGTTTCCTGTTGCTCCGAAGTCTTTGTAAAGTGGTGCATTCCAAGAGACACGCTCATTCACGGAGCTGAATGAAAATGACTTTGGATTCCAGACTGTCTCTGGAATCCCAAAAAAAAAATGGTGGGGGTCAAGAAAACGAGAAACCGGAATAAACACTGACACAGAAAGCATGTTGACTGCTCCAAAAGAGAAACGCTTTCTATCAATTTTTGGGGGATCTTGGATCCCTATCACGTTTGATTCATTTTCTTGTAGTGACCTTGTAATAATCATAAAATTATTAGCTGTTGGACAAACGTCTTAAGTTTTGGTCTGTAAAAGGCCTGACCCCATGCGCGACAACAAGTTATTTACCTGCGCGAAATAAAAATTAAAAATAAAAGGAAGAAAAATGACGACAAAATAACTCTTCTAGCGTGGAAAATCTTATTAAAACTTGGAGTAATAGGTAGAAATGAACTTAATTATTGAACTGTGGGTTTTTTTGATAAGATGATCAAAAATCAAGTGTAACAAAGCAAAGCAGAAACAAAAAGAAATAAATATGACATTTATCAAAAATCAAACATGAGACGCTAAACGAAACATATCTGTTTGCCTCCTGATGTTTCATTATTCGTCTTCTATTAATTTGTAATGAAAGAGAGTATTTCATTTCTATTTGAACTCTTCTGAACTCTTTGCAAACAAACATCTAGAGCAATCTTGAAAACAACAGAAATGCGATTCAATTTTTCAAAAATAGTAATAATAACGACCCCCCTCATAACAGCTGCAAAATGACTCCAAAATGTGACATTTCTTTGTCTAATATCAATGCGTTTGTTTCATTGCGAAGCGACAGCATGTACACACACACACACAAGCCCCTAACCGACAGATGCGACACAACACAATCTAAAAAAGTTTACCCCTGCTTGTTTACAGCCTATTCTCCTTGCGAGAGCCTCAGAAGCTTTTTACAGCCCTGCCACAAACTAACAGCAAAGAAACAAAACTTATCTGTCCAAGGTATAGCGGCCCCAGTTCATTTACAATGCCATTTGCGGGGGGAAACCTGGAGGTGCCTATAGGGGGGCAATTCAGTGGAAATTGTGCCCTTGATGAAGACGAACTGACGTAATCAAGGCAGTTTCTTGTTGCCGAGTCAGGAAGCCAACCCCAACAACATGAAACTACCTAAACCACGCTTCAGCTTCGTGCAAATATCCATTGAAAGGAGACAGCAGTGCAAAAGGCAACAAGATGATGAGCGATAACCAGCACAGTGAGGGAAAAGGGCAAGTATAAACTCAGCAGATATACACTATTTCACACATTGCTTGTTTACTTTTTCAGTCGATTGCATGGCTCGTTTGGGAACAAACAATTATTCTTTTTCTTTATCCTTTTCCAAAAATAAAAAGCTAACCCTGCAGCATCACAGGAGAGGAAATTGGTCCAAACTAACAGCTACATTCAAGATCCAGCAGCATAATGCAAAAAGAAAAAAATAATTTTAAAAAAATCCATCAGCCAGTTTTGTTATTTAAAAAAAGAATGTTGTAACACCAATCAACAGCATGCTTATTGGATTATTTAAGCGAGACAACTTCATATAAACAACAGTGACATGATCAAGCATGCACAGTGCGTGCCACGCGAGCTGTCAGGCAAGCCCCGCTGACAGCTGTGGCACAGCCTCCAAATCAGGAAACAAAATCATCCATCCTACCTTTCCTTGCCTCCTCGCATCCACACAGGTGCGCTCCTATTGTCCCGATGCGTATTGCTCCTGCAGCCGCAGCCTTTCTTCTTGTGCCTTTATCCTCCATGTTTCTTATCTTCCAGCAGTTACGAAGCTCAATTACCCCCCACCCCCCTCTCCCACCCACCCCTTCCCCGCCTGTAGTGGAGGCGGCGGCGGTGGTTCCTGCTGCTCCCTGCAGCCCACGCAGCACCCCGGCTGGCTTGCTGCACTTTGCACGGGGCTCTTTGCCGTGTGGATTAGTCCTCCTCCGCACACATACACACACTTACACCCACACACGCACGCACACACACCTTTAAACGCATCTTTTACTGCTGCGGCACATTATATTTGCAGATCATAAAATCCACCCCCAACGCTTTCCAGGGCGAACCTGACATTAGAATTTTATGACCTTGACTTACTGTGGTCACCTGGATAATATTTAAATCAACGTTATGGTCTCTCAATTCTATTAAAACTGCCATGATCTCCTTCTTCCCATCCGCAGCGTCTTCCCCTCCCTCACGTTTTCAAACCCCGTGTGCCAGGGGAAGGACAAAGTTGGTGGTACTTCTCCATTTTATCCTCCTGTTTTTTTTATTAGTTTGGAACCGTTTAGCATGACAGAGCTTAATGTCACCTTGTGCATGCACGTTACACAGCACGAA